>NW_020838000.1:12105889-12332046 GCF_003676395.1 Aethalodelphis obliquidens
AGTACTGTTCCCTGTGCTATACAGTAGGTCCTTGTTGGTTATCTATTTTATATATTGTGGTGTGTATATGTTAATCCCAAACTCCTAATTTATTCCTCCCCCATTCTAAACCTTCAATGTTTCTCTATTAATGAACTGTTTTTCTAAAAATAATTCTTTGAATAAAACTAACAGAACATTGAGGAAAAAACTTTTTTTCTTTCGTTTCCCCCTCTCCCCAGCCTTTCCCTAACTAAAATAACATTTGTAGTATTTTTTTATCTTTATTTTGGTCTTCCCAGCACAGGAAGTGTTTTGAATCTGAGGGGAGCCCTCCCATCGTGGAGCCTCCCCCTCCCCCGACAGAGGCTGAGTTAGCAGGTAGAGTACTCGCCTGCCCAGACTCCCTCCAGCCAGGGCTTCAGCCTGAACTGGTGATCTAAGCTGTGCCAACCTGATACACTTGACAGGACTTGCACTCGGGAATCGAAGGGAAGCAGTGGCCCCTGACAACATATGTTGGCATTGGAACAGCAGTGAGGCATCACTTGGGGGTCTGCCCTCTGGGCTTGAAACCTGGTCCTCCAGACATCTCAACATTTCTGGGAGCCCACAGGTATCCAATGAGTAAATTCTTTAGCCAGAGTCTCCTATCACTTGCAACTAAACCCTTGGTAATATTTGTATTTGCAAATACTTATCAAACACCACGTGCCACGAACTGGTCTAAGAGTTTCTCATGTACAGACTCACTTCATCCTCACAGTAACCCCATGACACGAATACTATGATTATGCCCCTTTTACTGGTGAGGAGACTGAAGCATAGTAAAGAAAGCAATTTGAGGCTAAGTAATTTTTCCCAAATTGTTATTTTTTTAAATATTTATGTATATATGTATGTATGTATTTATTTGGCTGCGCCAGGTCTTAGTTGGGACACGTGGGATCTTTGTTGCAGCATGTGGGATCTAGTTCCCCAACCAGGGATCAAAGCCAGACCCCCCCCCGCACCTGCATTGGGAGCATGGAGTCTTAACCACTGGACCACCAGGGAAGTCCCTTTAAAAAAAAAAAATTATTTATTTGGCATTTGCTCCAAATTATAAGCAATGAAGTAACAAGGCTATGATTTGAACCAGGCTCTCTGGATCTAAATCTGAGCTCTTAATCACCACACATACTGCTTCTCTACATGTTTTAAATTTTATTTATTTATTTATTTTACTGATTACATAATAACTGCTCATCATAGAACCATTCAAACACTATAAAGAGTAGAAAAAAGAAAATAAAGCAACAGTACTGCTTATAGTAAACCATTGTCTATAGCTGTACTAGCTACTTAAGTTTAATTAAAATTAAATAAATTAAAGATTTGGTTCCTCGGTCACAATAACCACATTTCACGCGCTCAGTAGCCACATGCATCTCTTGGCTACTGGTTTGGATAGCACAGCATGAATAGAACACGTTTCCATCATCATAGAAAGTTCTGACCGGCAGCCCTGAGTAATTTGGCCTTTTTTTCATAGTTCTCTGGGACAGTGAACAAATACATGTAATTTTATATAACTGGAGTATTTTGCATGCTGTTTTTATTGTGGGACTCTTTAGTTATTTTCTCTTATCTACGGCTTATTTTTTCTTGCTTTGACCCCTCCCCTCTCTTGTCGGGATAAGCCAGGTGGGTAGGAGACCTTCCGGGCCTTCCCCTGGGCTCTTACCCTCATGGAAAATTTCATATCACACGTAGAAGGGCTTGTAGTTGGTAAACATTTGCTTTTTTCCATTAATAAAACACCGTGGAAATACTTCTGAGTCAGCCAATCCAGTTCTTACTTATTCTTGTTAGTGGCCTTGTGGAATTCCACAGTTCAGATATAACAATATTTTGAGGTACCTTCAGCCTCTTTCCCGGGAGTAGGATGATTAGATTGAAAGGCATGTTCATGTTTAATTTTCATAGATATTACCAGCTTCTAGCCCAAAGGTGAGACTGATCCCCAGTTTCTCCTGCAATGAGTGAGTATATTCTGCCTTCTCCCTTCCCCTTCTAACTCACTGCCCCCAGACACTCCACATCTTGGTCCACCATTAGGTGCTGTCACACGTCTAGATTTTTCCAGAATTATGATTGAAAAGTGGTGTCTCTACAGTGGCAAACCAACCCTGGTGAGAGCAGGTGCCCAAGGTAAAAGCAATAAAAGATTGCAAACAATGTCAGTTTGTTTTTATCCATCACCACATGTAGGCCATTCTAACAATGTCAGTGATAACGTACTCCACCCCTCAAAAATCTTTTGTTGCTGTTTGTGGGAATGTAAATTGATACAGTCACTATGGAGAACAGTATGGAGGTTCCTCAAAAAAACTAAAAGTAGAGTTGCCATATGATCCAGCAATCCCACTCCTGGGCATATATCTGGAGAAAACTCTAATTCGAAAATATACATGCAACCCTATGTTCATAGCAGCACTATTTACAATAGCCAACACTTGGAAGCAACCTGAATGTCTATTGACAGATGAATGGATAAAGATGTGGTACATATATACAATGGAATACTACTCAGCCATAAAAAAGAATGAAATAATGCCATTTGCAGCAACATGAATGGAACTAGAGATTATCATACTAAGTGAAGTAAGTCAGAAGGAGAAAGACAAATACCATATGATATCACTTATTTGTGGAATGTAAAGTATGACACAAATGACCATATCTATGAAACAGAAACAGAAACAGACTCACAGACATAGAGAACAGACTTGTGGTTGCCAAAGGGGAGGGGGTGAGGGAGGGTGGATTGGGAGCTTGGGATTAGCAGATGCAAACTATTATATATGGAATGGATAACTAACAAGGTCCTACTGTATAGTACAGGAAACTATATTCAATATCCTGTGATAAACCATAATGGAAAAGAATATGAAAAAGAATATATATATGTATAACTGAGTCACTTTGCTGTACAACAGAAATTAACACAACATTGTAAATCAACTATACTTCAGTAAAATAAATTTTTTAAAAATCTTTTTTTGGCCTACATTCTAAGCTATTGCTGTGGGTACTGTTGAGTTTTAATAATATGTGTAAGCTTCGAGTCCCAGCTATACAACTGGCCTCCAATGCACACAAACTCAGCCACATATTTGTTTAAAAGTGAATTATAATGTTTTTCAATAATTCTAGCTCACTTCAGGTGTGGCTTGTGTCTCCAGTCCCTATGGTACCACACACTCGTGTTTACACTGGAGATTCATAATAAACCAGGAGAGTTGGATGTAATTTTTCTGTTTGGAGATTAAAGTACACAACAACTTTTTCAAATAGAATCAGGCTTGAATCACGTATTCTGAAGCACCAAGCTTTATCATTGTTCCTTGAAGGTCAGTGCACAGAAACTGTGGAGAAAGCCAGGAATAATACAACAACTGCAAAAAAGTAAGGAAATAGGCAATTCCGTGGAAAACAGAGTCAAATTTTGAAGAAGAACTCCAGGAAAGATGACAAAAGGTTCTGGTCTTCTATTGCCAGAAGAAATCAAAAGGACAGTCTTTGAACACCTGGATAGTTTTCACCAGGAAGAAGACACTCATTCTAAAGCAATGGATCAAATAATTTCAGTGTTCACTATTTAGTCATTTTCTCTAAATTCAGTGTAAGAGGAAAATCTTCAGGGATTTTACTAAATGTAATAGAAATTTATGATGAATCTTCTGGTGAAAACATTTCAGTGGAAATGTTTGAGCTACAGAGACATATGAAGACTGCTGAGAACAATCCTGAAGAAACAAGGATGTGGAAAATGATGTATTTCTGACATTCATTATAAATTGAGGTTTTTATGAATCGGTTAAATTTATCTTTATGTTTAAGACTTTTTTTTTTGAGAACTAGGTGCCTCTCTTTTTATTTATTTACTTATTTGGTTGCGCTGGGTCTCTTAGTTGCGGCAGGCAGGCTCCTTAGGTGCTGGAGGTGGGCTCCTTAGTTGTGGCATACAAACTCTTAGTTGCGGCTTGCATGTGGGATCTACTTCTGTGAGCCGGGATCGAACCCGGGCCCCCTGCATTGGGAGCGCAAAGTCTTACCCACTGTGCAACCAGGGAAGTGGGTAAAAGTCCGTTTAAGACTTTTCTTAATGATTTGAATAACTTACTTCGAGTGAAAGAAAACTTTCAGAATTAAAATTAATAAAAACTGTCTTCGGGCTTCCCTGGTGGCGCAGTGGTTGAGAATCTGCTTGCTAATGCAGGGGACACGGGTTCGAGCCCTGGTGTGGGAGGATCCCACATGCCGCGGAGCAACTAGTCCCGTGAGCCACAACTACTGAGGCTGCGCATCTGGAGCCTGTGCTCCGCAACAAGAGGCCGCGATAGTGAGAGGCCCGCGCACCGCGATGAATAGCGGCCCCCGCATGCCACAACTAGAGAAAGCTCTAGCACAGAAACGAAGACCCAACACAGCAAAAATAAATAAATTAAGTAATAAACTCCTACCCGCAACATCTTCTTAAAAAAACAACAACAAACAAACAACAAAAAAAACCTGTCTTCCATGAACTGTTAGTGAAGAGATAGGTAGGCAAATCTGGCTATTCTATTTAACATGAATATGCAAATTTGGACCAAATCATTGACATTTGCAAAAGTTAAGGCTCAAACACAAGAACTATAATGTTATTTCATCACTGAGATGGCATAGGTAAATTTTTCTTTTTCAAAAATTGCATTTATATAATTTTAAAATGTTAATCATCTTTTATCCGTTGTAATGTAATACTTATTTAAAAATTTATTTACTGACATAATTATGCACATGCAATTCAATAATAGAAAAATTTACTGTCTTCATTTCCCTTCTGATCATTGTTATCATCAGTTTCATTTTGTAGTTATTACTGAAAATCCTTTTGCAGTAGAGAGGAGGGTAGGATGTTATAAAATGATTCAAAAGATACAAAATATTTTCAAACAGCCAGAATTGGCCTTGAATAATATCCTGATACACTGAGCTTTATAGTTGTTCCTTGAAGGTTGGTGCACAGAAATTGTGAAGCCATTGGGCACTTGGCATGATTAGCGCAAGAATGAGCACAGACATCAAGCAGAACAGGCACGACCACAAAAGGAGCCATAACTGATTGAATGAGCCATTTGCAGCTTCACTGCACCACCTTGGGTCCTTGGATCCTTACGGCTTATCTTTGAAATAAGCCC
Organism: Aethalodelphis obliquidens; assembly: GCF_003676395.1. Classification (NCBI taxonomy): domain Eukaryota; kingdom Metazoa; phylum Chordata; class Mammalia; order Artiodactyla; family Delphinidae; genus Aethalodelphis; species Aethalodelphis obliquidens. The sequence continues at coordinate 12,111,097 of NW_020838000.1, forward strand.
CTTTCTTTCACATGCATTTCCCTGACTGCAGAGAAGCTGAGCAGTTTTTCATGTTTATTGGACAACTGACAGGCTTCTTCTATAAATTCCTCATCTGTATCCTCTCTGGGATGGTGATACTCAAGCTGTTTGCGTCTGGGACCCCTTTGAGAATATGATGAAGCTTATTATGCATCCTTTTCTGAGAAAAATACACACATGTTAACTTGTGCAGACCTCCGCACCCAACTTCAGGGCGCTCAGAAACCTCCTCTTCCTCATTTTACAGATATAGAAATTCAGGCCCAAGACCTCAGACTAATTTGCAGCAAGTTCCATGCCCTGTGAGGCTCGGTTTTCTCATCTGCAGAATGGGAACACTCCCACTTAACCTCACAGGATTAATGTAAGAATCGAATGAGTTAACGTCTAAACATACTAGTCTAGAAATTCCAAAATTACTGCAAGGGTTGACCTTATTTTTCTTTTTTCCCCCTCAGAGCCCCCCCCTCCCCAGTATAAATTAGTTCCAATGTTTAAAAATTGAGCATTCTCACACTTTAATAACCTGCAGTCCATGCTCCATCTCAGAAAACTGGAAGCTCCAGCAATACTGTCCCGTGCTAGGGAGGGGCTGGACTGGAGAAGCAGCATGCCTTGGTTAACAAGGCAACAGCAGGGGCTGCAGGTTATCCTCTGAAAGCGGGGCGGCCTCACTCACTCACTTTACCTGCCAGGCCAGGTGGGCCCTTGGGCTGGGGAGTCCTGCCCTGGGCATTTGCTATTCCTCTGCACATGCCTCCGGTCAGGTCTCAGTCAAATTAGTCACATAAAGGTGATAAGGTTTGATACTGATTGAGGTAATGCTATCTTTGTTTGGGAGATTTGCATTCTAATGGGATTTAAGGGAAAGACTGTCCTAATCCTATCACTCCCTGACCACGAAAAATCCCAGTAATTATGTGAGAACTTTTTTGCACTCTTGGCCAGGGACTAATGGTAGAATTGTGTTGCTTTTGCCTCCAAACTATTTCGTATTCAGTCTGTTTCTATCCATCACCACTTTTGAGATGGTCAAGGTTGGATCAAGAGTTCAGTTTTGGAGATACTTATTGGAGTTGAAGGTATAAATTTGAGAGTCATTAGCTAGTAGATGGGGCTCAAAATCATGAGATTAGATGAGACCACACTAGGGAAAGGATGGTTTAGAGCCACATAGAACTGAGCTTGAATCTTTCACCACTTAGGTACTTGGGCCAATTATGTAGCCAGTTCATGCCTCAGTGTCCTCATCTGTAAAATGGGGTAATAATAATACCCATTGCATAGAGTTCTCAGGAAGAATTAATGTGATAAAGGATGTGGACTATAAATAATAAAATGCAGTCACTTATGTCAAAGGGATCTACCCTGGAGCCAGGAAGGCAGTAGGGAGAGGGAACTTAACATACCTCCACCCAGATATAATATAAACTTTTGACCCAGGCATCCACAGGCCACCTAGAACTCATTTTCTTTACTCCCTAGAAACTGCAGCTCAGCAAGCAATCTGCTGCCAAGTTAAGTATCTGAATGTCTGCTGGCACGCGTTGTAGTTCTGTAAAACAACCTATGTAACTTCTCTGAATGTCTCAGTCTGTTGTCTTTACAAACACCTGCTATTCTCTATTTGTAAGGCCAACTGGCCCGAGGCAGGGGAACGCAATCAGACTCACAGGTTGCATCAGACCGAAACTTTCCGAAGCACCCAGTTCCAGAAACTGACCTGGAGACTTTCCGGAGCACCCAATTCCAGGAACTGACCTGGGGACTTTCCACCCCGCCCAGCCTTCCCGCCTTTCGAGGGGCGGGACTAACGGTCCCAAGACTGATGCGACCGGCACCAGATATTGCCACGATACCCGAAAAGACCACCAAATAAGGAATACCCTGCGCCTTCCCGGATTCGCCACACCCCTTTCCCTTCTTCCCCTATAAATTCTGCCCAAACCCTCGCCCAGGCGCGACTTCTTTGGCCCCTTTCTCTCGGACCAGGGATCCTCTCCCAGGAGCGTTCCCAAATAAAGTTTGTTTAAGCTCTCCTCCGTTTCTTGGTGCTGTTCGTTCCTTACACTATTTCCCTTGGAGCACATTTGAGTTGCTATTGGAATTGGTACACCTCCCAAATTGCAATTCTTTTTTTTTTTTTAATTTTATTTATTTGTTTGTTTATTTTTGGCTGCATTGGGTCTTCGTTGCTGCACGCGGGCTTTCTATAGTTGCAGCGAACGGGGGCTACTCTTCATTGCGGTGCATGGGCTTCTCGTTGCGGTGGCTTCTCTTGTTGCGGATCATGGGCTCTAGGCACGCAGGCTTCAGTAGTTGTGGCATTTGGGCTCAGTAGCTGTGGCTCGCGGGCTCTAGAGTGCAGGATCAGTAGTTGTGACACTCAGGCTTAGTTGGTCCATGGCATGTGGGATTTGCCCATACCAGGGCTCGAACCCATGTCCCCTGCATTGGCAGGCAGATTCTTAACCACTGTGCCACCAGGGAGGCCCCCAAACTGCAATTCTTACAACCCTAAAAAAACTCTTGTTTGCAGCCTTCTGTGGGTTCTTTTTTGGTCGATAAGGACTAGCATAGCACCTGGCCCATAGTCCAGCTCTCAGTAAACACAGGCTGTGTTATCACTACAGATGAGGACACTAATTCAGAGAAATCGGTGGCTTCTTCTAAGTCATCCAGTGAATAGATGGGAAATCCTCGGCTCAGAGGATGGGCTTACCCCTTCTCACAGCAGCCCTGTCCCTGTGGATCCCAGCTCAATGTCTGTAGCTCAGTTTGGGCACTGGGATTCCAGGACCTGTCCCCAAGTCCTTGTCAAAGCAGCTTCAGGGGACTTGCTGGTGGACTCTCTGTCTGTGCTGTGGTGCTGGATTAAAGAGCTCTAGTCCCCACCTTTAGGGGCAAGAATCCACTGGTAGCTGTTGATTTTCATACCAAAAAAAAAAAAGCCAAAAGATACTGATTTTCATATCAAATGCCAAAATTGGGAGGTAGGGCTCTAGTTCTCACAGGTGCTACTTTCTTTGGATTGTGGGCCAAAGGCTGTCCTTGAAGTCACCAAACGCTGAGGGAACCAGAGTGAAACTTGCATTCAGCCAGGAGATGGACGACCCAAATTCCATTACATTTAGCAGATTCCTATGTTCATGGGATCTTTCCTCTTTTCCCATCTGTAGAACAGTCATATTCACACTGAGTAGATACTTGGCCTTTTAGGAGTGAAAGCTTTAATGAAAAGATTGCATATGGGGTTTTAGGAACAATCCACAAACTTTGTGGAGAAGCAAGAATGTAGATGATTGTGGGTGGGATCATTGTTGAGGACTTTCTGATGCAAATCCTAAAATTCAGAAGCCCCAAAATGGGATGATCTGCTTGTTTCAACATAGAGCTGATCTGGGAGGTATTTGTGGGCCTTTTGAAGGATGTGATGATTTCAATCATTCTGTAAAGACTGGGTAGACTTCTGGGGCTGAAGACCCATGTCCAATTACCTACTATTTCTAGAGCAGTGGTTTTCAAAGTATGGCCTTTGGACCAGCAGTATCAGCATCACCTGGGAACTTCCTGAGAGGCAAATTTACCCCAGAACTATTGAATCAGCAACTCTGGAGTTCAGACCCAACAATCTGCGTTTTAACAAAACTTCCAGGTGATTTTGATGCAGTTCAATTTGAGAACTACTGTTCTTGAGTATAACTAACTGCAAATCTGAATAAGCCTCTAAGAACACTGGAACCCAGGGCGGTAAGGAGTGTGCTGGAAACGGGGTGAGAGGCAGAGGGAAGAGGTGAAGGACTGGCAGCTTGGTGTGTAAATCTGTAAGTAGGTACTGTAGGGGGTCCCCGGGAAAGGAGAACCAGGCATGACTTTCTTGACATAAGAGAAGCCATTTTGGGATTTAAGCCTGGCCACAGTGCTTGCCCTTGAACAGGTCTCAATAATTAATGATCTTAAGGGAACAAAAGAACAAAGAAACGAAGGACTGTTATCAGGCAAGAGAGTAACAATAGCAAAGATAACAAATCAGGTGAAAAGGCTCCCAGTTCTACTTCAATGGTAAGGATTAGTCTGAAGCTCAACCACCAGATCTACAGGAACCTAAGGGATGATGATGCTGACATTTTCTGACTTCAATCAGCTAAAGCTTAGACTCTGTTGACCTTTGCACCAATTCTATGCTGAATTCTCCCCTGCTCAAGCCCTTCATGGATATGCAAACACCACCCAAGCCCCTCATGAATATGCCTGTACCCTTACCTTAAAACTTCCCCAAGTTTGCTGTTTGGGGGAGAAACTGCTTTGGGAAAGATCCCAGGTGTTCTCCTTATTTGCTGCAGGTAATAAATCCTTCGTTCTCCTGATCTTTGGCTTGGTTGTGTCTTTTGGCTCAACACCCATCAAGAGACAAACCCAGTTTTGGGGTAAGAAATCCACAGATTATAGCATTTCTTCAAGTATAATTATGCAGTCTGAACTGGGAGTCAGCCTGTTACCAAATACAAGTCCATGTACCCAATGCACAGTGAGGCCAAACAAACCAAAACGTCAGAGTTTGGAGCAGAAAAAGATTTATTGCAGGGCCATGCGAAGAGAATGTGTGGCTCATGCCCCCCAAAACCCTGAACTCCCCGAAGGGTTTCAGCAAAGCATTTTGAGGGCCAGGTGATGGAGGGGGGATCATAGGGTGTGTGATCAACTCCTGCATAATTCTCTGATTGGCTGATTTTGAGGTAACAGGGCAGTGTCACAGGGGTTAACATTATCCATCCTTAGGTGCCAGTAGGTCGGGGGGCTCTGTGCTCATGATCATCAAGCAGTTAATTTCTTCCTCTTGGTGGTGGTTTTTAGGATCTGAAAAACTCAGGAAATATAGCAAATACTATTATCTGGGTACTTCAGAGAAGAGCTACAACAGAGGATATGCGGGGAGGGGTCTGTCCAAGGAAAGCCCCACAGTGTCCTGCTTGGTTACAAGCCTTGTTCCACCTGTACTGGAGCACGTTCATGGTTAAATTTTATCACAGTTTGAAATTTCTCATGACTCAGTTGGTTCCCAAAGCTACCCACATTCCATCTGGCCCTCTTCCTTTCCAGAGGTGAGCAGATAGCTGTCTGTGATTGGTTTTCAAGAACTTCCTGCAGAGAGGTATGAGCCTCCCCTTTTTCCTTCCTCATGTGCATGCAGATTATCTTTTAACAAGGATGATTCAGATTCCCAGCATTTGGCCTCCTCCCCTCACCTCTGCTTCCCCACACTGTAACCTGCATGCTAAACAGAGCCCAAAGGGAGCACATTAAAAGTATGGAAAGGAGATGCCATAAAGGCAAGCAGGAGTCCCAAACAATCTCATCTTGCGTGTAATTGACACATTATACAATCTTAATAAAAAAATTGCAGACATCTAATTGCCTTTATGGCCAAACACGATGAGTCCAGACCCCTGAGACCCTTCAATATATTCCAAAGCCATAATGCCTAAATCTAGGACTGCAATATAACTCAGTAGTGGTAGAATATAATCAGAAAAAAATTCAGCTTCTGACATAGAGAGTTGTTAGGAGAGAGGAGCCTGTCTTAATCTGTAGGAAACAAGTTGAATTACTTGGCTGGGAATCTCTGCAGGATTGCATCCTGGGCTGTTGGTGCTCTGAAGACTGCTTACTGGGAAGAAATTTGACTCTCCCTGAGCATTTCTGTCTGGAGGAGGGAGCCAGCTTGGCCTGTGTGCAGAGCAGCTGCAAGTGTCAGGAGACAATGTCCCCAGAAGTAACACTCAACCAATGACAGATGGGGAATCAGTAGATAAATACACACTGTCCTCACTGCTTGGTTGGGACAGCTCTGAGGAGGGTCCTGCTCTACCCCCCAGGACACCTCAGTAGAAGCGAGCTCCATTTGTTATGGAATCGGGTCCCACTGCTTGCCCCTTACAAAATCAATACTCACAGACGATGGTAGAGAGGAAAGTTGCCTTTAATCAGAAAGCCAGTAATCTGGGGAGATGGTGGACACAGGGTCCCCCAAAACCACCTCTGAAGATTCTGCTCAGCCATGAAAGCTTCTAAAGGTAAACAGGGATGCAATCTCAGTTACTCATTGAGATAGAGGGTCAGAGTCATCACTAACCCCCACTGTGTGCAGGCTCGTGGTCTTTCTTTAGGTACTATCTTCTTTACACAGTTTGTTCATGAGTTTACTGAAGGGGAAGATGGGGAAGAGATCAGGTCATCTGTTAGTTACTTATTCTTCATTTTGACTTCTTTGTTCTACAGAAAGAACCAACACGTTAGGCAAAGTACTGTGTGGTCAAAAGATTTGAAAGGTGTGCTTCAGCCAGAGATGAGTAGATCATGGGGGTGCCTGGCTTAAGGTTAGTGTCAAGAGAAAAGGGGCCTCCTGCAGAGAACTCTTTCCTGCAAAGTGGTCTTTCCTGCCAAAAGCTGCTTACAAATCCCCACTTCTCAGAACATCATTTCATTTCTATGGGATCATGGGTTAATGTCTGTAACTTCTTCATGATGACACAAGGTACCATGTTCTTAGAGTGGAAGATGTTGACATGGGTCTGTAGCATCTCTTTGCTGACAGTTGTAGTTGCCCATTTTCATACATGGGCAGAACAAACTACAATTAGTTGGATGCCCACAAAGATATAGATTATTATGAGCAATAGTGTTAATCCCACTCTCCTAAGGCCAGTTCTTAGAATTGTACTAGCCATACATGCAGTACTGCTCAAGGTGGAGCAGCTTATGTCATGGCTGCAGTCTGTTCGTCATGCAGTTAGCTTTTTCCCTGTGGTGGCAGTTATAGTATCTGTAAGACAACTCAGGAATATTCATCAGTCACTGAGTCTGTGACTCCATTGTCCTAATCATTAGCTGCTTTAGCCTGCTCTTTGTGACTCAGAGTGGTCTGGGAGACTTCAGCTCTTCTATAAACATGGAGGGGCCTTTTCACTTGTGAGTGTGGGCACGGGTTCTGCTCTGTTTCACAGTCACATACCATGGGAGCTGGCTTCATCACACACCCTCTGTCACATTGTTCTCTTCCCAGGCCACCTTTTTTACATATTTGCTGGAGTTTTCTCAAATCAGCTCTCAAACTACTGATCCTTAAAACCTTGTCTTGGCCTCTGCTCCTGGGGGAAGCCAGATGAAAAATACTTTAGGTGGGATGCCCAATAAGGGAAAGGGACAGCTTTCATTCTTAACAGCAGAAAGCAAGCCATTACGTTCAGGTAAATGGTATTAGTGAGTTCAGTCATCCATTTGTTACCACACATTAATTAGGTACCTACTGTCTACCTGAAGCCAAGGGTAGATCTAGAGAGGTTGGGGCATGATTGTAAGAGGCCTGGGATACCAACCTAATGTATTTGAACCTTCTTGTATCAAGAGGAGGGAGCTATTGAAGAGTTTTGAACAAGAGGGTGATAGAGTCAGAGCTGGACAATGGGAAGCTTAATCTGGCTCCATAGTGTGAACTGGACCTTAAGACTGGGCTAAGGAGGCATATTATAACTGCTGGAATATTTTTAGTGCATGTTTGATGAGGAAACCCGGCCTCTATGCACCAGCACTGAACTGAATCTCGGAGACAAAGTTCTGGGTGAGGCAGAAAAGAATAGCTTTATTGCTTTGATAGGCAAAGGGGGCCACAGCAGGCTAATGCCCTCAAAACTGTGTGTCTCAACCTGGGGTGGGGGTGGGGGGTTGTGAGGAGTCTTATAGTCAATGGGCAGAGTTGCTGATAGGGATCAGGGTGCGTGCAGGGTCTGCATTCCTTCAATCTAGAGATCATCTGGCATCAGGTGGTCTCATGATGGGCTTCTGTGGTTCTCAAGGCTATTGAACTGTGACCTTCTCTCTGGAATAAAGAGTGCTCCATTGAGTACTTATCATCTTCCATTTGGTGGGGGTTTTAGTTCTGCTCAAAGATAGTGTGATGTGTATCCCTTGAGGAGGAACCAGAACCCTGCCACAAGGTTGAACTATCGTTTCTTGACTGCTCCTCCCTTGTCTCTGCATCCCCTCCCTTCCCTAATTAGCAACTGTTTGAATCTATCCTCTGGAACTCAGAGAAGGTCAAGGAAGCTGAATGAAGCCTATTTCCTACAAATAAGAAACAGGGGATATGGAAAGACTTTTGTGCCCAGGAGCCCCACAGGATCCTGCTTGGTTTCATGTGCTGAAAAATACTTCTCAAAAAGTTGCATACATGACTTCATAAAAATATAAAATGAACATGTCAAAGATTTTATTCCACTCATTAGGGAACCAGTAAAATGTTAAAACTAATTCAAATGAGAATTTGAAGAACAGAGCTTTACAAGAGTCAGACCAAAGAAAATGTTGAAATGAGTTTGTTCAGAGATGCAGAATTGGTTAATATCCTACAGACAATAAAGAGTAACTTTGAAGGTTATCATTTTTACAGATGGAAATCAATTGTCTTACTACCAGACAAAATCAGCATTTGTCAGGCAGCCACTGTATTGCTTTCGGGCAAAAATTATTTGCACTGCCGTCAATTTTCTGTAAGTTTGCCTCTACCCCTACAGAGCTATAAAATAGCCTGGTCCATAGAAAGCCAGTCAGAGGAACACTCCCAACATTACTCTGAAAGAATGCCCAATAATCTTGGCCTATTTTCAAGTTTAGGATAATTTTTCTTGACAGTCTCCTCTACTGGGATCGTAAGTAATCTGCAAAGTTTAAGAGGTGCAGGGAGAGCGTTAAGTAACCCTAAAGGCTTCCTCAAGTTTGCTTTTCAAATCTAGAGCCATATAGTGGCTCTATCCATATATGGATTAGGAATCTCAAATTGGACTTTATAAAGTCTCTATTATTTTCTTTCCTAGGCTTGAGGAACAAAACCTAAGACACTATGTCCACCAGATTTAACATAGAGAACCTATCAATTTGGTAAATTCCTCTCTTCTTGAGGTCCTCTCAATTTTCAACTTTCTCAGCTTCGTGGCCTTCCAGGAAGTGACCTTCCTTTCTGTCTGTGAGGCTGGGGCCAGGCAGCAGGCCAGTTTTCCTAGGAGAGCTTTGTGGGCCTTGGCTCACATACAAAGTCAAACCCTTAATAGAATGTTCATTGTATGTGACTGGGTCTAGGAATGGCTTTTAGTATACTGATGTGATAATTCTTTAATATTGCTCAGTGCACAGGAAAACCTGACATGCCTTGAAATCTTCCAGTTTCTACATCTGTGAAAGAAACTGGATAATTTTCTATTTTGACAATAGTTCTAAAAATTTACATAACTTTATTAACAATGAGCAGTAAAGATAAAAGAAAATTTAAAAACTATTAATAACAATGATAATAATAATACATTTCAATCAACCATGATAAAGAAGAGAATAAACTAATGGTGGGGTCAGGACACACTACTGCAAAATACGTCACCTTGGCACATTGTATATTGTTGTCGAACCCAAGCTCAGTTCGTGTGCCTGACGCACAGTGAGGCCAAACCAACTGAAACGCTGGAGTTTGGAGCAGAGAAAGGTTTATTTCAGGGCCAAGCAAGGACAGTGGGCAGCTAGTCCTCAAAAAACCCCAAACTCCTTGATGGTTTGTGGGGGAAGAGTTTTTAAAGGGCAATATTTGGCTTGAGGGCTATAGGGTGTGTGACTTCCTTCTGATTGGTTGGTGGTGAGGTAACAGGGTGGTGCTCCAGGAATCTTGTGCTCAGCCTGGTGTTACCATCCTCCACCTGGGTGGGGGCTTTAGTTCTTGTAGCAGAACTCAAACACATTGTTATGTATATCCCTTGAGGAGGAACAAGGACCCTGCTTTACTCTGCACTGTTTTTTGTTTTGTTTAGTTTTGTTTGTTTTGACTGCTCCTCCTTTGCTTCTGCATCCCCTCCCTTCCCTGTCTGGAACTCAGGGAAGGTCAAGGAGGCTGAATGAAACCTGTTTCCTATGAACAAGAAGTGGGGGACATGGAAAGGATTTGTACCTGGGAGAACCCCACAGGGTCCTGCTTCGTTTCAACATGAGCTACTCTGCTCATTCTAATTATTTAAATAGCCCTATTCTACCTGCCTTTGACTGTGAGTAGATGCATTTATATAAAAATTAAATCATAATATAAATCATATTTTGAGTAGAGAGGAAAGCGCTTCCATATAGACATGTGCAGCAGCCCCAGCCCCTGCACGTGTGAGACCTTCCACATCTTTGCTACTCACACAGACTAGGGAAACAGCAAGAACCCCAGCAAGTTTTGGGACCGGTCCCACACACTGCATATGCTTCCAGGTGGGAACATAAATAGCAGTGACCAGGGAGTGTTGAAAGGAGAGATCTGGGAACTTGTCATTTGAAGAGACAGGACAAAGGTCCTCAGCCATTTTCTAGCAATTTCACAACCTCTACGGAAGGAAGTCAGCATGATATTTTCAGCCTGGCCTGTGCTCAGGAAAAAGAAGTGACTAACATACCATCAAGAGAATTGTGGTTTGAATTCTCTCTGAACGTACATTTATTTCTTTTATCCCAGCTACATCTGTATGCACCTTGCTGTGAAACAGTGTAATTAACCACTGGGTTTCAGAGAGAGGTGATAATTTTCAGCTTATTCTCAGCTCAATTTCAGTCCAAATTTTAACTTGAAAATGTTTTTTCTTCTCCCTTTGGCAGCAGCTTTCAGAAGTGGATTTTGCTGGAAGGCTTCTATTTTCATCATTCTGATTGCTTTATTTATGTTGCAAATCACTGATTTGGTGTTTGGAAATTGCCATGTTTGGGGCAGCAAAGTTTTTAGTTAATGGATTGATGAGTTTTAAACTTGCTTATAAAAATTTTTTTTTTAAATAAAGACTTAAAGTTCCAACTCATCATGCCTTATGTTCAGGATAGCGATAAACAGTGACGTCTTGCCAGTTACCTCAACCCTTTCTTGCATGAAAAAGAGTGGGGCACGAGAGGATTGTCATGTCCCAGGTCTCAGGTGAATCCTTGGGACAGCCGCCAAGTGTGGGTTCTTGGCTTCACATAGGAAAGAATTCAAGAGCGAGCCAAAGTAAAGCAAAAGAAGATTTATTCAGGGAGATACACACTCCATAGACAGGGTGTGGGTCATTTCAGAAGGTGAGAGAGAACCCAGGGTATGGGGTTGTCAATTTTTATAGGGGTGGGTAATTTCATAGGCTAATGAGTGGGAGGAGTATTCCAGCTATTTTGGGGAAGGGGTGGGGATTTCCAGGAATTGGACCACCACCCACTTTTTGACCTTTTATGGTTGACCTTTGAACTGTCATGGCACCTGTGGGTGTGTCAGTTAGTGTGCTGATGTGTTACAATGAGGGTATACTGAGGCTCAATGTCTAGCGGAAGTTGACTCATCCGCCATCTTGGACCTAGTTGGTTCTAACCAGTTTATGTCCTGTCCTTGGGCCATATCATTCTTTAAAAGGTTGTTCCCTGACCCCTTCCTGTCTCACCTTGTTATCAGATTAAACCTGAAGGCCAGGCATCTAAGCTTCCCTCAAGAACATCTTGGTACTTGCCTTAACAACCAGGTTGGATAAACCAGTCTTTTCTCTAAACCAAGTTCTGAATACCTTGTTCTCTCAATATCTGATCTTGTTGAATGCTATGGAATGAAGTAGCCATCAAAGTTGTGTGCTGGTTTGGTTTTGCCTTGACTCAGTTATGTCACCATATCTTTATCTTCCTTGGCTCTATTTCTAATTAATGAATTAAGAAGGTTGGATTACATGGATACTAAAGTTTTTTGTTTGCTGTTGTTTTCTTTTACACAACAGAGTTCTTCAAATGAAATTTTACTTGTTATTCTGATGTATAAAATCGTGTATTGGTTTCCTATTACTGTTAAACAAATCTCCCCAAAACTTAGTGGCTTAAACAAGTAATAATTTATTATGTCTCACAGTGTTACCTAACACAGGTTCATGTGCCTGATACACTGTGAGGCCAAACAAACTGAAACATCAGAGTTTGGAGCAGTGTAAGTTTTATTACAGGGCCATGGGGATGGGTGGCTTGTGCTCAAAAACTCTGAACTCCCAGATGGTTTTTTGGGAAAAAATTTTATAGGCAAAATTTGGGGTGAGGGCCACAGGGTGTGTGACTTTCCTCTGATTGGTCAGTGGTGAGGTAACAGGATGGTGCTCCAGAATCTTGTGCTCAGCCTGAAGTTAACATCCTCCACCTGGGTGGAGGCTTTAGTTCCTGCAGAAGAACTCAAAGGTATCCTTATGTATATTACTTGAGGAGGAACCAGGACCTGCCCCAAGTCTGTACTATTGTTTCTTGACTGCTCCTCCCTTGTCTCTGCATTCCCTCCCTTCCCTGATTAACAACTGTTTAAATCTGTCCTTTGGAAGTCAGGGAAGGTCAAGGAGGCTAAATGAAGCCTATTTCCTGCACACGAGAAATGGGGGACACAGAAAAGAATTGCAGGGTCCTGCTTGGCTTTAACAGTTTGTGTGTGTGAAGAATTTGGGAGCAAATTGGCTGAACAGTTCTAGCTTGGTGTTTATAATGAGGTTGAAGTCAGTTGTCAGCTGAAGACTTGACTGGGGCGGCACTTCTAAGGTGGATTACTCATGCATCTGGAAAGGTGATTCTGGTTCTTGGGACAGGGAGGGGGTGGGGGCGAGGGAGGTGGAGAGGGCTCAGTTATTCTTCATGGGAGCCTCTCCACAGGGCTGCTTGAGTGTTTTCACAGTACAGCAGCTCCCTTCCCACAAGACAGGTTTCTGCCCTAAGCTGGGGTAGAGTTTTTCTTCCATCCTTCCTCCAGATACATGAGTCTTTGTGCCCTGGAGACAGCAAGCTTTACTGCCGCTTCTGCAGCTGTGTAAGGCTTTTGTTTTGTAGGAGACTCTGGTTCAAGGAAGAGAGAAGGGCCTTGTGCCTGCCCCCACTCCCAGTTATTGTAGACAGTTGTAGAAGGGAAGAACAGGATCTGACTCCATGTTAGATCTGTTTCTTTTACTTTATCTTTGCTTTTTGTTGCTTTTGTTACTATAATCACTAAAAGGATGCTCTCTATAGCTGTAAGCATACATAATGGCCTGCCTCGGGGAATCCTGCCCCTCTGCTTGCATGTTAAACTAAAGTGCCTTTGTTCAGCTCACAGGGAAACACCTTGACCCTGCCCACCTGTGAATGGCTGCAGAAAAGAAGAAATTAACACATCCTCTCCCTCAGGCTGGCCAAGCCAGGAGATACTTTGGAAGACTTATGGCCTTTTTATTTTACTTCCTCACCCACCCTCCCCCCCACCCCGTTTTATGAAAGAAACTGGCATCCAGACCCCAATAAGATGGGACTCTAGGACATTAGTCTGCCATATTCTCAGATGCCCGGCTTTCTGAATAAAGTTGCTATTCTCTGCCACAACACCTTGTCTCTGATTTATTGGCCTGTCGTGTGAGTGAGCTTGGACTCAGTAACACAATAAGACCAGCTCACAGAGGTTTGCACCCCATTCCATTCTCTCCCAATTTCCCTCCAGGCTCATCAGAGCCAGAAGGCAACAGCGTGGGGTGAGGTGGGGGGGTGTGGAGACGGACTCTGTTCCAGGCTCCATACACCACCCTTATCAAACCCTTTGTCATTTTCAGCTCTTTACTCTGAGAAAATCAGGGGCCACAGGTTGGGGTTGGGAGGATGGGCTCCTTGGTCTCATCCCCACACATCTGTTTTGTTTTAAGAAGGCCCACAGCCTGTGCCTGATTGACAGCAGATGCTTGCAGATACTGACCTTCCTTCAGGTCACATGATGAGCCCCCTGTTGCTTTTTCAAGTTGACTTGGGGGAAAGAGTAAATGGTGGGGAGGGCTTTGGGTTTTCCAGAGTAAAAGTAAACTGCCATCTGCTGAGCACTAGCTCTGCTCCAAGTGTGTTGTGTTTGCAATCTCCTTCTTAGAGCCCTGCTGTGAGCACAAGACTGAGTGGGGAGGAAAACTTCCCTTCTTTTTTTCTAGATCCTTTGGCTGGTCTACCAGTTAAATTGACATAAAACAGATTAAGAGGGGAAAAACAAATTTAATTTCCTATGTACAGGAGCCCTATAAAAATATGAGACTCAAAGAAGTAACGAAAGCAAGAAGCTTTTGTACATTTTAGACAAAGAAATAATACATTTGTGAAGAATTGACAAGAAAAGGGGTTTGGGCTTGGGGTAGTGAACTGGTGAAGGAGTAACAGGTTTGTTTATACAGGCTTCTGGGCCATGAATTCCCTATTTCTGGTGATGAGGGTGCCTTCTACCCTCCTAGCACTGGGGGGTACTTTTCACATGGAAGATTCACCTCCTGCTTTCAGCAGATTCAGAGTGTCTTGTACTGGCTGCTTCTCAAGTACCTTTAATTCAAAATAATCAATATGCCCAAATGGCATGTTTTGGGGTGACATTTTCTGAATCCCCACAACTACTATCTCAATTCTACTGGCAAGGAAACAGGCATCAAGAGGTTGCTACTTTTGCAAGGACTCTCATCTTGTAGGTGCTGGGGGTAAGTTTGACCCCAGGTTGCCTAGTCTTCCCACTCCAGGCTGCTGCCTTCTACTCCAGGGAAGACAGCATTCCAGGGTGGGATGAGCTTCCTGTTTGCTGTGAGAAGTGGAAAGGGCCCCGTTACAGCTGCTTTTCCTCCCTGCCTGCTCCCTGTTATGGTGGGTGGGAAAGAGGCAGGTGAGGAAGGGTGTCTGTTTTGATGGGGGCGTGGCCAAGAGGGTCAGGCCTCTGTCCCCTTACCCGCCTACCTCCTGCCACCCAGAAGAACTAAAAAGGCTCTCTTCCAGGTGGGTGTGAGGGCTGCCGGTAAGGCCCTTAGGAGAAATGGTCTCACGGGTGGACAGCTGATAAGTCTCCGTGCTTTTCTCCCCGCAGGTGGGCTCCTCTGCGGACAGGTAAGACCTAGTCCATTAATGCAGGAGCATTTATGTGTACTGTGGTTGGAAGAGGGAAAAATTTAGGTCCCGGAAGGACCCATTCATAGGCATGATTCCCTTCAGCCCTCAGCAGTCCTCTCTCTGCGTTCCCCTCCTCAGCTCTCAAAGGCTGAGCCCAAGGGGAGGGGAAGGCAGGGGAAGGCAGCTCCAGGCCCAAAGAATGCTCCATGCCCCTACACACACACGTGCACACATGTATATACACACATGCACTCTCTTTCCCAGGTGACTTGCTGTGGGGCAGTGTCTTTCTATCTGATTAGTATTCTTTAAGGGACCTGGTCAGAGGACATCCAGGCTCGGCCATTGCAGAAGCAGTGGACACCGAGGTGGAGGTACCTGGCCATTTTCCAATCAATCTGACCCAGCACCACCTGGATGTGTCAATTCCTCCAAAATCCTGGCCTCCTTAGTATTTGGGGAGACTCTTGAAGGCACATGTTTCTCCCAGTTATCGTCGCTCTGATTTCCTGTTTCTGCTGATTTCTGTATTCCATTCTGTCTCTTGTGGCCATTCCCTTCTTTTGGATGTGAACCACCCCCCCCTGCAAACACCAGCCCCTGCCTCCTTTCTCTGCTGCCCCCAAGCCACTCACACTCCTGTGAAGTCTCCGCTACCGATGATTTGCAGATCACCGTGGGGTTGGGGTATCTGGGCCAGTCCGGCTTGTCTGTAAACACCAGACATCAGGGATCCCTGTTCTCAGAAGTCCCCCAGCCACAGCTGCCACCTGTGCTTTGCCCCTCACTGTCCTACTGTCCAGCTTGACCTCCACTTGTCTCCTCCTTCCACTTCTCCATGGTTCCAGCCCCTTCACTCCCTCCCTCTGGAGCTCCCAGAGGAGCTTTACATGCACAGCATTGCATTCTTCAGTTGTGCCCTAGTTTGATCCAGGGAGTGTATGGAGGATTATCTTTCCCTAAAATCAACAAACATAAATGTATAGAACCAAATACTGATCTGTATCTGTATTCTCCCTGAGGCTTCCCCTGCCTAATATTGAACTAGCAATCATCTCTTCAGCCCCTGCTAATTTGGGAAGGGCTGCATGGTGGGGACAGAGCCACGGACATCATGGCTGTGCAGTAAAGCGCTCAGCCTCTGCGCCTCACTCAGGACAGCACATGCCTATGTCTCCTGTTACTCCTCACACAGAGCACTTTGCTCTGACGCTTCTGGTCCCCAAATGTCTGGGCATTTCCCTTCACCAAGAGATTCTCTGTGACCAGCTGGGTACCCCACAATTCAGTTCAAGTCTGACTTGGAGTTAGCACAGACCCCGCAGGTTAGGGGCTCAGTTCCACAAGACTGTCCCCTGAATGTTAGATGCCGATCACAAGCAGTAGGTTCCCAGGTGACCCACAACTTCTGTCCAAACTGCCTACAAATCAGAGGTTCCCACAGCCCCTTCCCTGGATTCCATCATTTGCTAGAACAGCTCACAGAACTCAGGGAAAATGCTCATGTTTACTAGTTTCTTATATAATGAAGGATATGATAAAGGATGCAGAGGAATGGCCAGGTGGAGAGATACATAAGACAAGGTCTGGAAGAGCCCCAGGTGCAGGAAATTCAGTCCCCGTGGAGCTGAGGTGTGTTGGGGCCCAAATATGTCTCAATAGTGTATCGATTGTTTTGAATTAAAGTTATTTAAGAAACAGCTGATATGAGAGCGACTTTTACCCTCTTCTCTGTCTGCTGAGAGCAGGAAACAAATCTCCCACATGAAAGGCATCCTCCCCATTCCAGGAGGTAGAGAGACATCCAGAGGCAGGGAACCCAGGGCCGAGAAGCTCATATAAACAAACCTTGTTACTTCTTTACTAATTAAGCACCCAAACCTAAGTTTCTTTGTCCTTTCATATTTACTGTTTCTTTGTCTAAAAAGTATAAATGCTGCCTGCTTTGGCTACTTCGTAGGTGCCATTTGTATGTGATCTCTGTGCTCACTATTTAAACTGTTTCTTATCTGCCTGTTAATCTGTCTTGTGTTAATTTCATTATTAGTCTAGCCACAAGAACCCAGGAGAGGTAGAGGGAAAATTACCCCCTCCACCACAGGTGTGCCAACCCCCTGGTACCTGGATGTGTTTGCTAACCTAGAAATCCCCTATTGGGATTTTTATGGAACCTTGTCACATAGCCATGATCGATTAGGAACTCTGTTTCTAGCCCCCTCCCCTCTTTGTAGAATGAGGGGAGGGGCTGAAAGTTCCAAGCTTCTAATCATGGCTTGGTCTTTCCTGTGACCAGCCTTCATCAAAGAGCACACCGAGTCATCTCATTTGAACAGAAGATGTTCTTGTCCCCCAGGAAATTCCAAGGGATTTAGGAACCAGTATTAGGAACCAGGATCAAAGACAATATTAGAACTAAAGATTCTCCCAGCATCCCTTTTTACAAGGATTTTAGGAGCTCTGTGTTAGAATCTTGGGGCAGAGACCAATACATGTATTTCTTATTATCTCACACTCTGGACACAGAGAGACCCAGATTTGAATCTTAGCTCCACGACTTACTGGTTTTGTGACCTTGGGCAAGTTATTCAATCTCTCTGAACCTCAACTTTCTCATCTGTAAAATGGAGATGTTAATTGACAACCACTTTGTAGGGTTCCCAGGAAGATTAAATGGGAAAATACATATAAATCTTAGTGTTTGCTGCTTCATGCACCCTCATTAGAGAATTTTTTAATGTGAATCACTGTGTGAAGTTGAATGGACAAGGAGGTTCTTGCCAAAGGGAGAATTATAATAATGTTATTAGCATATGCCATTCCCTCTGCCAGGCCCTCTACATGCATTGGCTCAATTAATCCACACAATAACTGTCTAAATGCTACCAAACAAAAGTTCGTGTGCACATTAACACACAGTGAGGCCAAACAATACTGAAATGTCAGAGTTTGGAACAGAGAAAGTTTATTACAGGGCCATGCAAGGAGATGAGTGGCTCATGCCCCCCAAACCCTGAACTCCCTGAAGGGTTTCAACAACCATTTTTAAAGGCAAGGAAAGGGTGAAACATGGTTGGTTGTTACAAACTTCTTGGTGTTGGAATCATTCGTTCTTGCACCACATAGGTCAGGTCATAAGGTTCCTGTAAACCTCCAACAGGACAAATGTTATTCTCTGTTCTGCAACTTTTTACCTCTATATGAACAGACTCTTAAATGTCAGAGCATTGAGAATGTGCTATCCTATATATTTCAGGCTATAGGCAATATTCTTTTACAAAAGGTAAAGAGCCAGCATGATTAAGCACAGGCAACAGAGCACAAAGTTTAAAGTAAAAGGAACAGATCTAAATCCCACTCCTGGGCATATACCCAGAGAAAACTATAATTCAAAAAGATACATGCACCTGTATGTTCATAGCGACACTATTCACAATAGCCAAGACATGAAAACAACCTAAATGTCCATCAACAAGTGAACGGATAAAGAAGATGTGGTATAGATATATACAGTGGAATACTACTCAGCCATAAAAAAGAATGAAATAATGTCATTTGCAGCAACATGGATGAAGCTAGAGATGATCATGCTAGGTGAAGTAGGTCAGAAAGAGAAAGACAAATACCATATGATATCACTTATATGTGAAATCTAAAATATGACACAAATGAACATATCTATGAAACAAAAAACAGTCACAAATATAGAGAACAGACCTGTGGTTGCCAAGGGGGAGGGGTGGTGGGGGAGGGATGGACTGGGAGTTTGGGGTTAGTAGATGCATACTAGCATATATAGGATGGGTAAACAACAAGGTCCTACTGTATAGCACAGGGAACTATATTCAATATCCTGTGATAAACCATAATGGAAAAGAATACGAAAAAGAATATATTCAGTTATATATTGATATAACTGAAGTACTTTGCTGTATAGCAGAAATTAAACACAACATTGTAAATCAACTGTATTTCAATAAAATTAAAGAAAAAAAAATGAACAGATCTAATATGGAGTCAGGTTTGTTCTTCCCTATTACACAAAGGAGAAACTGTTGTCTGTCTTTCATAGATGTGAAAATTTAAGTCCTTTCCTGAAGGCCACATAGCTGGGAAGCATGAAGATTCAAACAGGGTTGACTCTGAAGCCCATGCCCTTACTCTGCTGTATTTTCTCCACTGGTCTTTCCACATAGATGCTTAGAGCCAGGAAGGACTTTGAGAGACTGTGGAGTGTATTGCAGATTGGGTTCTCCAGAAGCAGAGACTGAGATGCAGTTTGGGGCACAGGATGTTTACTACAGATCAACACCCGTAGAAGGTGGGGGAGGAGGCAGATGAGTTGGGGTGCATGTCTGACAGAGTCATGGCCAGCCTGGCCCCTGGAACCCCTGGGGCATTCTGACATCAGAACATCAGAGTGTTTCTTTTGTGTGTGTGTGTTTCCATTCACTTTATTGAATTAAAACCAACTCATCCTCTAGGAAGTAAAAAGTATGAGTTCACTGACCAAAAGTTGCATGAAAAATTTGGCATTTCATTTTTTTTTAAATTTAATTTAATTTTTTATACAGCAGGTTCTTAATAGCTATTTTATACATATTAGTGTATACATGTCAATCAAAATCTCCCAATTCGTCCCACCACCACCACCACCCCCCGCCACTTTCCCCCCTTGGTGTCTATATGTTTGTTCTCTACATGTGACTCTATTTCTGCCCTGCAAACTGGTTCATCTGTACCATTTTTCTAGGTTCCACATATATGTGTTAATATACGATATTTGTTTTTCTCTTTCTGACTTCACTCTGTATGACAGTCTCTAGATCCATCCACATCTCTACAAATGACTCAATTTCGTTCCTTTTTATGGCTGAGTAATATTCCATTATATATATGTACCACATCTGCTTTATCCATCGGCCTGTTGATGGGCATTTAGGTTGCTTCCATGACCTGGCTATTGTGAATAGTGCTGCAATGAACATTGGGGTGCATGTGTCTTTCTGAATTATGTTTTTTTTCTGGGTATATGCCCAGTAGTGGGATTGCTGGGTCACATGGTAAATCTATTTTTAGTTTTTTAAGGAACCTCCATACTGTTCTCCATAGTGGCTGTACCAATTTACATTCCCACCAACAGTGCAAGAGGGTTCCCTTTTCTCCACACCCCCTCCAGCATTTGTTGTTTGTAGATATTCTGATGATGCCCATTCTAACTGGTGTGAGGTGATACCTCATTGTAGTTTTGATTTGCATTTCTCTAATAATTAATGATGTTGAGCAGCTTTTCATGTGCTTCTTGGCCATCTGTATGTCTTCTTTGGAGAAATGTCTATTTAGGTCTTCTGCCCATTTTTGGATTGGGTTTGTTTGTTTTTTTAATATTGAGCTGCATGAGGTGTTTATATATTTTGGAGATTAATCCTTCATCCATTAATTCGTTTGCAAATATTTTCTCCCATTCTGAGGGTTGTCTTCTCGTCTTGTTTGTAGTTTTCTTTGCTTTGCAAAAGCTTTTAAGTTTCATTAGGTTCCATTTGTTTACTTTGGTTTTTATTTCCATCACTCTAGGAGGTGGATCAAAAAAAATCTTGCTGTAATTTATGTCAAAGAGTGTTCATCCTATGTTTTCCTCTAAGAATTTTATAGTGTCTGGTCTTACATTTAGGTCTTTAATCCATTTTGAGTTTATTTTTTGTATGGTGTTAAGGAGTGTTCTAATTTCATTCTTGTACATGTAGCTGTCCAGTTTTCCCAGCACCACTTATTGAAGAGACTGTCTTTTCTCCATTGTATAACCTTGCCTTCTTTATCATAGATTAGTTGACCATAGGTGTGTTGGTTTACCTCTGGCTTTCTATCCTGTTCTGTTTTTGTGCCAGTACCATATTGTTTTGATTACTGTAGTTTTGTAGTATAGTCTGAGGTCTGGGAGTCTGATTCCTTCCGCTCCGTTTTTTTCCCTCAAGATTGCTTTGGCTATTCAGGGTCTTTTTTGTCTCCATACAAATTTTAAGATTTCTTGTTCTAGTTCTGTAAAACATGCCACTGGTAATTTGATAGGGATTGCATTGAATCTGTAGATTGCTTTGAGTAGTATAGTCATTTTTACAATATTGATTCTTCCAATCTAAGAACATGGTATATCTCTCTATCTGTTTGTGTCATCTTTGATTTCTTTCATCAGTGTCTTATAGTTTTCTGAGTACAGGTCTTTTACCTCATTAGGTAGGTTTATTCCTAGCAGAATTACTTCTGATCCAACCAATGTTGCCCCAGGATGGAGGTCAGTACTAAGGGGGATGTGTCAGTTAGGGCCTGTATTTGCTAAGTATCAGAGACCACTCTGACCCCACAAGACAAAAGAGGGACTGGATTTTTCTCTCACAGGAAGGAAACCTGGCCATCTCCATCTCTATACTACACTTCATGATATGATCAGGGAGACTTTCATCTTTTTTAGTGCCCCATCTTCAAAGTGCCCTCAAGTTCTAAGATGGTTGCTGAAGTTCCAGCTATTACATCCACATTCAGAGAGGAAGTAAAGGAACCAGGGAGGGGTAAAAAACTGTGTGTCCCCCACTGAAACCTCCCCCCACCCAACCCAAATTCATATGTAGAACCTAATGCCCAACCTAATAGTATTAGGAGGTTGGGACTTTGGGAGGTGTTTAGTGCCCTTATAAAAGAGACCCCAGAGAGCTAGATTGCTCCTTTCCCACCATGTGAGGGCACAGCACAGAGACACTGTCTATGAACCGGAAAGAGGGTCCTCACCAGACGCAATCTGCTCTGCCTGGGTCTTGGACTTCCCAGCCTCCAGAATTGTGAGAAACAAATTTTGGTTTATAAGCCCCATGGTTTATGGTATTTTGTTATAGCCACCCGAATGGACTACAACAAAGTAAGGTGGAATACTGTTCAGCTTTAAAGGAATGGAATTCTGATACATGCTACAACATAGATAAAACTTTAAAACATGCTCAGTAAAATAAGCCAGACACAAAAGGACAAATACTATGTAATTCCAGTTATATGAGGTCCCTAGAGTCATCAAATTCAGAGAGTAGGTTGATGGTGGCCAGTGTCTGTAGAGAGAGGGGACCAGGAGTGACTGCTTAATGGGGTCTTATTTGGAAGGGATGCACAGGTTTTGGAACTAGATTGAGGTGGTTGTTGCACAGTATCATGAATGTACTTAATGCCATTGATGTGTTCACTTTAAAATGTTTAATTTTGTCATGTGAATTTCACCGTATTAAGAAAAGATTTTTGAGACAAATAAAAAAATCCAAAAACACACAATGAGATACCACTATGCACTTATTAGAATGGTTCAACATAGAAAGACTGGCCACACCAAGTACTGGTGAGGGCATGGAGGAACTTGAACCTCAGACTAGCTGGTGGGAATACACAAACGCTTTGGAAATCAAGTTGGCAGTTTCTTAAATAGTTAGACATACATTTACCACATGACTGGTATGTCATATGGTATGACTGGAATGGTATGTCATATGGTATGACAGGTATGTCACATGACTGGAGACAGAGAGTAGAATAGTGGTTACCAGGGGGCAGGGGAGGGTGGGGAAGGTGTTTAATGGGGACAGAGTTTCAGTTTGAGATGATGAAAAAGTTCTGGGTTGAATAGTGGTGATGGTAACACTACAATATGAATATACTTAATGCCACTGAATTGTACACTTAAAATGGCGAAAATGGTAACTTTTATGTTCATGTATCCTTTATTGCAATTTAAAAAAGCACCTCACCATCAATGACTGCTGCTTACACTCTTGTGATCACTGTCAGTTGCAAGTGAAGCTGGGAAATGTAGACTTTTGGATTGTATGTTTTTGTACCCCAAATAAAATTAGGGTGCTGTGAGAAAAAAGGGGTGTTGAGGAGGGTTCCAGTGGTCTCTGACATGTAGAACAAAAGTTAGAAGCACCTTTGCTGTCCTCACTGACTTGTACACAGATGTGCCCATGAACTTGGTCCATCTGTTTTCATTATACACACGTCAAAATCCTCTAAAGGTATAATTTTTAAAAAAATTTATTTTATTGAGTATTGTTGATTTACAATACTTTGTTAGTTTCTGGTGTACAGCAAAGTGACTCAGTTATACATATACATACATTCTTCATATTTCTTCCATTATGGTTTATCACAGGATATTGAATATAGCCCCCTGTGCTATACAGTAGGACCTTGCTATTTATCCATCGTATGTATAGCAGGTTGCATCTGCTAACCCCAGACTCCCAATTCTTCCTTCCCCCACCCTCTGGTCAACCACACGTCTGTTCTCTATGTCTGTGATTCTGTTTCTGTTTCACAGATAAGTTCATTTGTGTCATATTTTAGATTCCTCATATAAGTGATATCATGGTATTTGTCTTGGTCTGACCTACTTCACTTAGTATGATAATCATCTCTAGGTCCATCCATGTTGCTGCAAATGGCATTATTTCATTCTTTTTTTATGGCTGAGTAGTATATCACTGTATATATGTACCATATCTTGTTTATCCATTCATCTGTCGATGGACATTTAGGTTTTTTCCATGTTTTGGCTATTGTAAATAGTGATGCAATGAACATTGTGGTGCATGTATCTTTTCAAATTAGAGTTTTCTCTGGATATATGCCCAGGAGTGGGCTTGCAGGATCATACGGTAACTCTATTTTAAGTTTTTTAAGGAAAATATTTTTTTAAATGTGTCTAATCGAATCTTGTTATTTGCAGTCATGATATTCTATAAAGCTGCCATGGACACTAGATTTGTGAACATGGAACCACTGCTCCCAGGGGAAATACAGGGTTAGGGTCCTGGTCTTCTGGTCATGGTGTTTTTGTCAACCGATGGATACATACCTTGTTTAATGTGTGTTTCTGTTTAAAGACACCTTTTAATATATTTGGTTGATTCATTGATATTGAATTCATGGCCAATAGCACTAGAACTTACGCCTGAATGAAGCTTATTTAACACGTGTATTTTCTCCGTAAGACTCATCACAGCCTTTTGCACTTAGGACCCTAGACAACACTTCTGTACTAGGCTCGGAAAAGAGCAAAATCACCAACACAAAGTGCAAAAATGTATAAACATAGCACTAAATAAAACTCAGAAAGGACCGTTGTTTACAGGAAGAGCTGAAGCAAGGAGGCTTCAGCCTCCCAGACCTCGGCTTGGAACATGGTGGCAGGGTCTCAAGGTTTTTCCTCCTCTGTGTCTGCAAATGACCCGAGGCCCACAAGTTATTGATTTTCCATTTACAGAGGAAGTTTAGTATGTAGGTGAATTCATAAATCCATGAATAATGAGAATCAACTGTATAAAGTCAGAGTTTTCACTTTTGCCACTTGGATTTAACATCACTAATGAACACTATTTATCCAAATGAGCTTAATTTTGCTTTGGTGCTGGCTACCAATTTTCATTCCCCTCCTCCTCATCTCTTTTCCCTACAATGTCTGGGCCTTGACTGCAGGTGAGTATTGCAGATGATGAGGGTTATGAGGAACATAAAAACAGGGAGAGGTGATTGGTAACCTTCTCAAAGTGGGTGGTCAGGTGCAAGCTCTCAGAACTTGAGAATCTAGTCCTCTGATTGTAGTTTTCTAAAACCAAAGAAAAACAATGTGGAAGAAGGAAATACTCTGAAATCCCAACAGTGGGTGGGTGCATTTAGAGAGATGGGTGTATGATTTTTTTCCCCTTCTATTCTGTTTTACAAATTTTCTGTAAAATGCTTATATATTTTAATTATGAAAAGTAAATATTATGAGAAAGAAGTATTTGTTTAAGAGATCCCAGACTCCCCTTGGGCACAGCATAACTCACACTCACCAAAAGGGATTTGTTTTTTTTGCCATTCACACTAGTCTGGGGAAGGGGTAGGTCTGAGAGGCTAGAAACATTTTTATTCATTGAACGTTTTGGTTCTTCAGCCCCTGTTGGACAACACTGGGGTTAGGTGAACTCAGGAAAGGAAGGGGCTTTCTGCAAATGGTTTCAGCCCCTGGTGCTTCCAGCCCCTTCTAAACCAACAGCCTTCAGTAGCATCAGCTTACCCTGGGCCTTCCTCTCCTGCCAGCCCCAGGCTCCTCTGTTTGCCAAACTGAACACTGGAAGTTTGCACAGGCCATGACATTTCAAGAAAGGTCACCTCTTGAAGGCTTTCCCTGTAAATTTTTCTATTCCAAAAATGGTTTCCCCCCACCCCCAAGAAATGCTGGTTTGTAGCTGAGGGCTTCATGGTTCATCTGAAGTCATGAACTTTCTGCCTCTTTTTGGGTAGTGACCCTCATTGCCCAAGTGGACAGCTCAAGAGCAGAAACACGGGCAGACACCTTGGCTGGAATCCCCTTGCTGCTCCACACGTATTTCTTTGTCTTTCTGAGTCTGGTGCCCACTCTGTGCTCCCGGCAGGCTGCTCACCAGCTCGCTGGCAGGAGAGGGAGAGGTGGGACCTCCTTATACTAGTTTTCTGGGGAGGCTGTGACAAACTGTCACAATCTCAATGGCTTAGAGATAAATGTAGTCCTCCAGTTCTCGGGGGTGGGGGCGGGCAGAGGTCGGAATCAAGGTGCTGGCAGGTTGGGCTTCCTCTGGAGGCTCCAGGAGAGAATCCATTCCTGGTCTCTTCCAAGCTCCTGTGGCTGTCGGTGTTCTGGCCATGTGGCTGCATCCTCCGTCGTCACTCTGCTTCTCCTCTTTGCCTGTCTTCTCTTTGCCTCCCTCCAGGGAGGATGCATGAGCTTGCATTTAGGGTTCACTCCCATAATCCAGGACAATCTCCCCATCTCAAAATCCTGAACTTCATCACTTCTGCAGAGTTCTGTTTTGCCACATAAGGTAACTTTCACAGGTTCCAGGGATTAGAACATGTGTATCTTTTGGGGGGCCGTTTTCAGTCTACCACACTCCCCAAGAAAGAATGCTTTCCTACTGCCATGTGGGGGCATTGACACTAGATGCTCTGAGACTGTGGCTTGAGCAGAAATGTTTCCTTTATTAATACTGGAGATGTGTTTTGGGAAAGAGGCAGGAGATTGCGGAGCTCGAAAGGAGAAGAATGGCCCAAAATAAGAGAAGAGCAGTTCCACATCACAGGAGAGCTGGGAGTAGGGGCGGAAAGCCAGACGAGGCAGAGGGTTTGTGCGTCAGGAGGTGGGGCGAGTCCACACCCGTCTAGCGTTGTGGGCGTGACAACAACTGGGGGATATCCAGAGACCCGACCGCTACGGGGTTCTCTGCCCTGCATGCAACGGCAGCACTAGGCTACTTGGTAGTGCTTTTCAATGAAATGAACCTCTTTCTAAAATATTGTAAAAGGGCTTATGAATGCGATGGTCCAGAACCTGGGGGATGAGGAGTAAGAGGTCATGCTCCCAAAAGGAATTTGTTTCTTTCTACCCCAGAGACGTGACATGCCACTTTCTTCCACTGGAAGCCAGTGCTTCTGAAGATGATCCCTCACTTCTGATCCCCTTTCCTCCATGTTTTCTCCCCCAGGACATCTCAGTTCTGTCTCAAACTCCTCTTCCCTTCCCTATATGTTGCCCGGCTTAAATCGCCCCCGGGGGAATCGCCTACCCGGTGTGTCCCGCAGCCTGAGAGCATGTGTGAGCATCTGCAGTGGCCCTGCTCCTGAGCCTAACATGAGGCAGCTCAGCTGATGCTGTGAGTCTCTTCGGCCTCGTCCAGTGGCTGAGGCCAGGCCTGGGGGAGGTGAAAAGCTTGGCTTTGCATCCGTGAGATCCATGCATCTGAGGTAAGGCTTGTGAGCTAGAAGAACAGGAAATGGTGGTCCGAGAAGAGGGTGTACAGAATCAGAAATTATGAGATCCATTCCACAATTATATCTGGAGTGGCCACTGTGTGCCAGGAGAATTCTGTGATTACCCAAGTAATTACCCTAGTAATCTCACCTAGAAGGAGGAAGGAATAGACCAAGGCTGGTGCTGGGAAAGCAGCAGCGGTCACTCAGCCAGGATAGGGGACTTGGTCACTTTGTGGCTTGGATGATGATCACAATTTGTCTGTGTTCATACGTGATTGTAGGGTGGTCTTTTTTGGTCTCCATCCATTAGCATCACAGAATGGCCACCTCTGATGCTGATGGTCTGTGCAAGTGTTATATTCCACAAGAGGACCACAGCCCAGCAGAGAGCACCAAGCCAGCTCCCAGGTGTCAAGGACAGCTTTTCTTTTTTTCACCCTACACAACTGACCAGGCATGAAGAGCAAGAAAACTCCAGCTTTCAGTAAATTGGCCATGTAGGTATAACATCCAGGAGAAACAAAAAAGGCAGGGTTACCAAATTCCCCATCTCCCAGCAGCAGACATACTATGACTTTTGAAGACTAATTAAAATTTCATGCCAAAACCATTTAAATGCAAGAGCAATGAAAACATTTGAGCTTCAGTTAGGTACAGTCTAAAGACACATAGTCCCAGAATCTGACCTACTTTAAGCATGCGATAATCTTTGGGGGGATTCTTTCGTGGATGCTAAATATTACTACGAAATTCCATTACATTTGCTGTGATTTTTAAAAAATGACAACACAGTTTCTATTTTCATGACCTTGAATATACTGTGTTTTCTCTTCCCCATGTTATAGTTGTTTTAGTAGACAAACGTCTCTGGAATAAATGTATGGTTCCCAAATTCATACTATTCAGGAGAAAATCAAATAATAAAATGTTGATGCTGGAAGGAAGCTACCAGGGTCCCAACCAACACAAGGGCCCCAGCTAGAGGGGAAGCATGATCGCTGACCCTGGGTCAACCGGACAATGAGACAATTCCCCCTCAGTCCTGAGAAAGTCAGCTCTGGGTGGTCAGAGACATTTTCTATCTGGTTTTCTGCTGGATTCCCCAGGGTCCAGCATGGTGCTTAATGAATCGTAGGTCCTCAATAAATGAATAAGTTACTTTTTTGGATAAATAGAGACATAAAACACATTTCTGGAAAGTCAGTGCTATGGAGGTGTAGGAGTCACCAGATTCTGTTATTCAAAATATGGTCTGTGGACCAGCAGTGTCAGTGTCACCTGGGAGTTTGTTAGAAGTGCAGAATCTCAGGCTCCACCCAGACCCACTGAATCAGAATCTGCATTTTTAACAAGATCCCTGGATGACTGACAGGCATGTTGAAGTTTGAGATGTGCCGCCCTAGACATCACCCGGCCAGCGTTTCTCAACCTCAGCTGGCTGGCTACTGCTGGGGGGAGCTCTTAATACATATGGATATTTCGGTCCCATTTCCAGAGAATCTGATGTGTGGTCAAGGTTGAAGATCACTGATGGTAGCCCAGTATCCTGTGTGACCTCAAGTCAGTTACTTAGCTTTTCCAGGCCCAATTTTCTTATCTGGAAAATGTCAACGCCCTCCAGCCAAAGACCATCAGGAGTACATTGTAGTTGAAAGTGGATTTAATGACCTGTGGCAATGCTGGAAATAGCCATCCAATGGAGCCTCGAGGCTTTTCAGAAAGGGGCGGTTAGGAGGGGGCTGTTGCAGGATTTGAACTTGTGTTAGGTGATTTGGGAGAGAATTCAAAGGCAGGTGGTTTTGCTCTGACTGGGTGCTGTGAGCAGGAACAATTCTGCTAAACCTTAATAATTTTTATCCCTCAGAGGTGAGAGAAACAAAACAGAATAAAAGCTGTAATTGGTGAAGAAGTCACTTGTATTAGATGGGAGTTGGGGCGTTTGGTCATTTTTATGGTCTGGACTGTGTTCTTGCTCTGTTTGTGCTCAGACACAATTTCAGTGATCATGTTTTTGTCCTGCACCATCACAGAGTAGATTTGTTGGCTGTTGGCATGTATGAGATTGTCTGTGTCCAACATGTAATAGATATAAAAATTATTTATTTATTTAAAAATCTTTGGCTGTGTTGGGTCTTCATTGCTGTGCACGGCTTTCTCTAGCTGTGGTGAACGGGGTGCGTGGGCTTCTCATTGTCATGGCTTCTCTTGTTGTGGACCACGACATTTAGGCATGCAGGCTTCAGTAGTTCTGGCACATGGGCTCACTAGTTGTGGCTTGTGGGCTCTAGAGCTCAGGCTCAGTAGTTGTGGTGCGTGGGCTTAGTTGCTCTGCGGCATGTGAGATCTTCCCAGGGTGCGAACACAGGGTGCGAACCTGTGGCAGGCAGATTCTTAACCACTGGGCCACCAGGGAAGCCCCTATAAAAATTATTAATGAAATGTGTTATTCTTTTTTTTTTGGTACTGTGTCTTAAAATTCTAGTGTGTGTTTTATGTTTACATTATATCTCAATTTAGACACATTTCAAGTTTTCAAGAGTCACATGTAGCCAGTACTTTGGAAAGTACAACCTTAGAGAACTGTTTTTAAGATTAAATTAGGTAACTGAGTAATTAGCCCTAGGCCTGGCTCAATAAATCTCAGCAATTATTGTCATCACTGATGCAATAATGGCAGAAATGATAGGCACCTTATCTAGGATAAGGCTGGAATGAATCTTCCAGAAACAGCAAAGTATTAATTAATGCCTAGAAGAGTCTGGAGAGACCTTTGTGCTACCAGGGTGTAATGGTTCCATAAATACCCATTAGATTAAACTTGTTAATTGTGTTTCTCAAATCTTCTATGTCCTTGTTGATTTTAGTCTGCTTCTTTTATCAGTTTATTTTAACATACCCAATAAAGATACGTTAACATTTTCTACTCTAATCATTGATTTGTGATTTTTCCCTTGAAATTTTATTTTTATATGCTTTGTATATTTTGAAGTTAAATTGTTAGGAGCATACCATTTCATGATATAGCAATCCATTCTTATTTCCTTTTGGCCTGTTTTTATTTTGTCATTTCCTACCATGTTGAATGAAATTTATAATTTTAGTCATCTCTTTGAGCATCCTAAAGACATTAATTTTAAGATCTTTGTTGAACTGTTTATAACTTTCAAGTGGAGAGAATTCATTCTGATTGTTGGTTGTTTTGGCTCTTTCTTAGCGTTTGATTTCTTTTTATGGTAAAAACAACATTTTGAAAAAGAATTTTGTTTTTGAATGGGAGATATTTTGTTTATTTACCCATAAAAATGTATTTTCTTTTTCTCTTTTTGCCTCATTGCTCATCTGTCTTCATCTGATGGTTTTTTAGTTGCTTCTACCCGGCTCCTGGACCCTTAGTCCAGAAGGATTTCAAAAGATCCTGATCTCTGGTAATAACGAAGACTTTGCAAATCCAGTTACTGAGCCAGCAGGAACTTGGTTTATCTCTGGGTAATAACATTTATTAATTGATTGATTGGATTTTAATCTAAAAAAAACAGAAATCATTGCAGGGTTATAAACAGAAAGGGCTATATATATATATATATATTTTTTTTTAAATAGAAATATAGTTGATATATAATGTCATAATAATTTCAGGTGTATAGCCTAGTGTTTCAGTATTTTTACAGATTATAATCCATTAAACGTTATTATAAGATAATGGCTATATCTGTTTATATATTAAAAATAAATAAAATAGCTTATCTATTTCACACCTAGTAGTTTTTATCTCTTAATCCCATGCCCCTAAATTGCCCCTCCACACTACCCTCTCCCCTCTGGTAACCACTAGTTTGTTTTCTATAACTGTAAGTCTGTTTCTGTTTTGCATATACATTCATTTGTATTATTTTTTAGATTCGACCATATAAATATCATACAGTATTTGTCTTTCTCTGACTTATTTCACTAAGCATAATATTTTCTATGTCCAACCACATTGCTGAAAATATAATTTTTTATGGCTGAGTAATATTCCATTGTGTGTGTGTGTGTGTGTGTGTGTGTGCTTAGGCCAGTAAGTGACATAGACAAAAGTTTTTTTTTTCCCCTTGTCTTCATTTGGTGAGGATATTGGGATGGTGTAGCCCTTCCTCTGGCTTTGGTCTCCCCTCTTTAATCAAGCATTTTGGCCCCTTTAACTCCACTGCCACAATTTTTTTTCTCACCCATGTCTTAAGAGGCTTGTGCTTCAGTTTGTTCTCTGCTTTACATAGTTTTCCTTTTCTGGTTTACTTGTTGTGGAGCCTGGCTATGTCTATTTATATATCTTGTCCATCACTGTTAGGTTTTGGAGCAGAGGGGGTGCAAAAAATTGTGATCTCATTTTACTTTGCGGACGAGAGGTCCCAACTTGCCATTTTTATGACTCTTTGTTATGTATTCCTATGAGTGTGTAAGCTCTTTGGGGCTTTGAGGGACACATCTTGGTCTCCCAAGAATAACATTTTTGTCCAGGACATGGGAGAGGCTCCTCTATAAATGTGGGTTTAAGTAAGTATGTAGACTTGCTAAGTGCCAACCTTCTCTTGCAGCCCCATGTCTCGAGAATCTATCATCATAGTTTTTTTTTTTAATACTTCTCCTCAGAGAGATAATATATGCTCGTTTATTTCTTATCTTACAGATATGACTTTCTTCAGTTCTATACTTGTGCATTAAAAAAAAAGACCAAGCCAGTCTCAAATGAAAGCCTCACCAACCTAAAAGCTTACATAAATGGTTGAAGAAGGGAAATTAGTAAGTAGGCTGTGTAATCCTCTTCCTCTCCAACTCCTATATTTCCTTTCAAGCCTCACCTCAAGTTTCCTGGAGATCTTTCCTAATCAACCTCTCTGCCAATCCTTCTCCGACTTAGCATTTCTTGCACAGCGACTGTATCATTCTGTTGTGTGTAGTCCTATGGTGATTTAGAATAGCTTGTTTCATTTGTGAAAGTTCTGAGGCCAATTTTGAAGTAGTTTTTCTTGGTCCCATTTCATTACAAATGCAATTTCATTGCATTCCTCATTTTCTATTCCTACACTTTCATACATGACTTTCTCTCAACCACAATTAATAAAAAAAATTTTTTTAATTCAATTTATAATTGAGGCATAGTATGTATATGTACACAAATTTTAAGCAAACAACTCAATAAATGTTTACATATAAACATACAGTCACGTAGCCATTACTGAGATCCAGGTATAAAAATGTCTCCAATACCACACCTGACTCCTGTGAGCCCCACCCACTCAGTACCTCTATAGTAGTTTTGTCTACCTTTTTTATTTTATTTTATTTTCTTAATTATTTATTTGGCTGTGTCAGGTCTTGGCTGTGGCACGCAGGATCTTTGTTGCGGCATGAGGGATCTTTCGTTCCATGCCAAAGTGCACAGGCTCAGTAGTTGCAGCACATGGGCTCTCTAGTTGTGGCACGCAGGCTCTAGAGCTTGCAGGCTCAGTAGTTGCGGCGCGCAGGCTTAGTTGCCCCGCAGAATGTGGGATCTTAATTCCCCAACCAGGGATCAAACCCACATCCCCTGCATTGGAAGGCAGATTCTTAACCACTGGACCACCAGAGAAGTCCCAGTTTTGCCTATTCTTGAACTTTATATAAATGGGACCATAACTGTGTGTATTCATTTTTCTTTTCTTTTAGTATTTTTAAATTGTGGACATATATATATGTTTTTATAATTTTATTTTATTTTATTTTTATTTTTGGCTGCATTGGGTCTTCATTGCTTCACATGGGCTTTCTCTAGTTGCACTGAGTGGGGGCTACTCTTCATTGCAGTGCACAGGCTTCTCACTGTGGTGGCTTCTCTTGTTGTGGAGCATGGGCTCTAGGCACATGGGCTTCAGTAGTTGTGGCGTGCAGGCTCAGTAGTTGTGGTTCGTGGGCTCTACAGCACAGGCTCAGCAGTTGTGGCGCACAGGCTTAGTTGCTCTGTGGCATGTGGGATCTTCCTCGACCAGGGATCGAAACCATGTCCCCTGCATTGGCAGGCAGATTCTTAACCACTGTGCCACCAGGGAAGTCCCAACTGTGTGTATTCTTAAAACAAAAACAAAAACAACAAAAAACCACTTTTTATTTGGAAATAATTTCAAAGTTACAGAGAAGTTGCAATAATAGTTCAAAGAACATCCATGTACCTTTTACCTAGATTCACCTATTGCTAACATTTTGCACCCATTTGCTTTATTATCTATCTACCTATTTTATATAAATATTTTCTCCTGAACTTTTGAGAGTAAGTTGCACTCCCTGTGACTCTTTTCCTCTGGATACTTCAGTGTGCATGTTCTAGAAATAAGAATTTCTCTTACATAACCACAGTAGGGTTGTCAATTTAAGTAAATTTAACATTGATACAATACTTTAATCTAAAGTTCATGTCCCAGGGGAGGGATAAATTAGGAGTTTGGGATTAACATATACATACTACTGTATATAAAATAGACAACCAACAAGGACCTACTGTATAGCATAGGGAACTATACTCAATATTTTGTAATAACCTATGGGGAGAAGAATCTGGAAAAGAATATACATATATATAGATATATAGATATGTATAATTGAATCACTTTGCTGTACACCTGAAACTAACAACATTGTAAATCAACAATACTTCAATAAAAAAATATATAAAGTCCATGTTCCAATTTTAGCAATAATGTACTTCCTAGCATCCTTCCCCACCTCCAATACAGGATCTAGTTTAGGATCAGGTATTACATTTGGTTGTCATGTCTCTTTAATCTCTTTTAATCTGGTATCTATACCCAGTCTTTTTTTTTTGTATGCATTTGACATTTTTTGAAAGCGTTCATTCCCTTTTTCTTTGGGCGGAATTGCCTGACATTCCTTAATGACTAAATTCAGATTATACATTCCAGTTGGGATATGATAGAAGTGATATTTTATCTCAAAGTATTATATCTGGTTTCATGATATTCATCTGTCCCATATTGGTGCTATTAATTTTGATCACCTGGTAATTACTGTATAGTTAGTGTTTTCCCCTTTTAACTAGTAAGAAATCCATGGGAAGACACTTTATTTTTTTTCCATTATGATTTGTCACAGGATATGGAATACAGTTCCTGTGTTATACAGTAGGACCTTGTTGTTATCCATTCTATATATAATAGTTTGCATCTGCTAACCCCTAACTCCCAATTCGTCTCCCTGCCCTCCCAGCAACCAAAAGTCTGTTCTCTATGTCTATGAGTCTGTTTCTGTTTCATAGGTAAGTTCATTTGGGTCATACTTTAGATTCCACATATAAGTGATATGATGTTTGTCTTTCTCTGTCTGACTCACTTCGCTTAGTATGATAATCTCCAGGTCCATTCCATGTTGCTGCAAATGGCATTATTTCATTCTTTATATGGCTAATATTCCAGTGTGTGTGTGTGTGTGTGTGTGTGTGTGTGTGTGTGTGATGTGTGTGTGTGTGTGTATATATATATATACCACATCTTTATCCATTCATCTGTTGATGGACATTTAGGTTGCTTCCATGTGTGGGGAGATACTTTAATACCATGCAAATATCCTGCTTACCATCAAAATCTGTCCCTCCCTCCCCCTTGATTTAGTATCCACTGATGATTCTTGTCTGTACCATGATGGCTGCAGAACAATGATTTTCCAACTCTAGCACCCCTTCCACATTTGTCAGCTGGGCAGCCAACATTCCATTGAAAGCCATTGTCCTCCCTTCTCTCCCACTTATTTATATGTATTATTGTATGGAGTTATGGATTCCTGTGTTTCAAATATCTTGAAATTTAAAAACTGACTACTTGTAAAAGCATCTTTCTGTACTTGTTCTATTGTTTTTTTAGATCTACTTATTCGTGTGCCAGTACCACATGGGCTTTGTTCATTCTTTAAGCAGTGTTTATGGTTTAGAGTTTGGAAAGATAAATCTTTCCCCATTTACTTATTATCTTTAGAATTTCTTTTGAGATTTCCTCTATCTTATTATTCTGGATGAATTTGAGAACCATTTTTACAGAATTATACCCTCATGCGTATTTTCTGTTCACTGCCTTCCCTCAACTCTGGAGGGAGTATGATGGAACGGCCCTGGACTTTTAGGTACAATTTAGAAATAACAGGCAATTTTATGAAATGTAGTCTTTTCACCAGGAACAAGTCTGCCCTCCATTTATTCAAGTTTTAATCTGACCATTAACATCTAGAAGCATAGGGTACATAAATGTGTGATTTGCCCTGTGGGCCTCTCAAATGGTTTCAGACCTTTACAAGAATGTCACTATGGTACTTGGAGTCAACCAAGAGAAAGGCAAATAGAATAACCAAGGAAATTGAAAGACAGAAAAAAAAAAAGAAGATGCTCCAGTATGTTCATTTCATTCACTTACCAAATAAGCCTTCTGGAGGTTCTGCCTGTCACCTGCCGAGCACTATGCTGGTCAGCAGGACGCAGAGGGGAAGCCAGACCAGAGGAAAGAATAAGGTCAAATGAATAGAAGGAAAAACAAAATCATCAATATGCTCATTCCATTCTCTTCTCATGTGTGCCTCTTGGAGGCCTTCCCATGCCACCTGTGAAACCTGCCCCTGGGAGTTCACAGAAGACTAAAGCTGATGTCTAATGAAGTAAGCAAGGAATGATCGAGAATCTTCCTATCAAATTTCAAAACTTTTGACCACCATGCAGCCTCTTAGAGCTTGAAGAAAGGGGTTTTTAGGATAGCTAATAGGAAGTCCTGCTTAACACAGCAGGTAATAAAGTGCTGGCTGGACAATTACTAGTAGTTTGATAATGAGTTTTGATTAAATGTAATATGATTAATTCATCATGTGTTAACTTACAGCCTAGGGGACTGCACATGCATGGGGCAGAAAGAAGAAAGGAGAGTTTATATGTATATCGGACCTTTGCTTTTTTACATTTTATTGAGAAAAATATAACTTAAAATCTGGAAACTTTTCCTGAGAGCTTCACTCTTTACCTCCTGCACCAGGGGACAGAGCTGCCTAGTGCAGACACTTCCAGTGGTGTCACTTGGCAGCATTTAGATCCCAGTTTTCTGGGCTCCACAATTAAGATCATGGGCTCCACTGTCAATGACAGTGAATGGGTCTAAGAAGTGCTCATCAAGTCTCTTTAGCTTTTATCAGCTTCTCAGCACCGTTTAGGAGACTGTCAGCTCCTGGGACGTGGCCCAAATCACTTGCCATGCTGTCAGGCCACGCCTGAGCCCCCAGAGCAAGCATCGTGCCCCTGCTGGGAGAGCAGCCACTGTCACCACCCTGCAGTGATTCCAGGCCTGGGCCCTCCCTGCGGTTTAGGAGATGCTTTCAGGCCATAGCTCATTTCTCTCTCCTCTTCTCCCTTCGTCCTTCCTTCCATCCCTTCCCTCCATCCCCTCCACAGGTATCTGGGAAACACTTCTTCAAGTGTTCTCCTAACTCCTGAATTTAAGTCTTTAGTAAACAAGAATTTAACAATTATTTATTATGTCCCTCTTGTTCTGGATAAATGGAAGGGAATAAATTCCTTTCTGTATTTAAGTAAATTAAAGTGGAACTCAAGACTCACAGTTAAGTTTCAAATCTGCCACTCAGAAAATCCTCCAGGGGACCTCCTTCCCTTCCTACCTCCCCGCTTTCCTTCCTTCCCTGTGAGAGGTGGTGTGACTTATTATAAAAGCACATACACTGTAGGACCATATATACCTGGAAATACAGACCTAAATATTCTTTGCAGGCAACACAGATAGGAAAGATGGAGTGAGGAGAGATGATTACACCAGAAATGAGACTAAGAATAGTTGGTTCACTTTTACTTTGCTTTCAAGGAGGCAGGTAGGATTAAATACCTTTCTTTATCTGAGTCAATGAATCATACTCTTTTTCAGAGGAAAGACAGCTCTTCCTGACATTACTCCCTGAGAGGATTGAGTTGTGCAGCCCCTGGTATAAGGAACATGGACAGTGTCCTCAGCAGTAAGGGCTGTGACAACACCAGCCCTCTCTTGCCCTCACAGAAATGGTTTACTGGAGACAGACACAGCTATGGTGTCAATGTTAATACCATTCCCCTCCTGCCAGCCGAATCACCACCTTCTACCAGGCAGGCCATGTGGAGTCAGCCTCCTTCCTCCCTTGCCATGTTACAGCCCACTCTTCCCAGGGCTGTGGACTGGTCCTGATGAAGATACTTGAACCCATCCAATACCCACAAGCTAGAGTCATATGTGCTTTTGCATTCCTTCCTGCTTTCCACATAATGGCCTAATAATTTTACCCAGGGCATTAGCTCTTCTCTGAGATCCTGGGAATTCCAAGATGGTATTAAGGGTCCTTCCTTGGCTCACTGGGGTGACAAATCCAGTCCTAGGAGTGGAGACAGAAAAGGGAAATAAGGGAAGGGTGAGCATTGACCCCTCAGGAACTTGTTAAAGGAAAGAAAAACAGTGATATCCTCAGTTGGAAGCAGGGGAGGAATTACTGGTAAGTGGAGGAGGAAGCCTGTGCACACCTCTCAGGGAGAGCCCAGCTACTCTTGTCTTAAATAGAGGAGATTTTGAACACATGTAACTTGGTACAGTCTTTCTGAGGGGCAATTAGGTATTCCATATCCTTTGATCCAGTCATTTCCTTTTCAGTAATTTACTTAAGAATAATTAATGATGTCCACAAAGGTTTAGCTATAAAGATGCCCATCATAGCCTGTTTCCAACTGAAAAACCAACCCCCCTAAACTTTAAGACACTGAAGGATATATTACCAACGAAAAAAGACTATGAAACAGCATGTACAGTATAATCCTATAGAAACATACACATGCATAGGCACAGAAGTTCTAGAAGATGTTAACAGTCTTAGTAACTCTACAAGGTGGGATCATGAAGTGTTTTTCTTTTTTTTCTAAACTTATATAATAAACAAATATTACTTTTATAATACAGTTTATTTTTAAGTTTTAAAAATCAGTTACTCCTTTTCTTTCATGTTCTCTTAAAATCCAACTGGATGATTGACCCATAATGATTTTTCCGTAATTTTTATTTATTCAGTCAGTGGGTTCTCTGAATGTCTCTCTAATTTCAGTGAGACTAGGAAACATCCCTGGCTCAATGTAGAATCAACAAACAAACAGTTCAGGAGGTAACAAAGAGGAATCACGCCCCCTCACTGTGGCCAGACCAATAATTAAACACAGAGATGAGCAAATAAGAAATGGTGGGATCTCCATGCCTGGGAGCACCAAGGTCCTAAAAAGCTCAGGCACTTTTCTGACTGATGGTGAAATAGAAGGGTCACTAGACAATGTCTCAAAGTTGGCATGATCGTTGACCTTCTGTGTTTGATAATTAGGTCAGCCTAACTTACCACATAAATAGAAGAAATGACTAATCCACAGACATTCTTCATAGGCCTCCCATCCATGAAGAGGCACAGAGTCCAAGAGTGACTACCTGTCTTGTCCAATGCTCCTTCCCACCTCATTAGATGGAGAGAAAATTGAGACAATGTCCTTAAAAAGATGCAAGAGTTCACTATTCTATTACATTTTGAATCAATGCTTATTTTTAAAGAAGTTGGTTCAGCAGTTTTAGCTGGTATGACTTCTTTGATATTCTGGAAACTGAGGATTTTTTTAAGTCTCCTACTGTTTTACTGCCTAAATCTATTTGCAAGTCTAATCAATATCTACTAGTCATGCTTAAGACCCTTGCTCAGGTTAAAACAATAACTATGGAGTTGTCCAACAGGGTAATATAACTATTTAGACTTGTAACGTGGAGTGAAGAGCAGATGTTTTCATCCTTACTTTCTATTCACCACTATTAGCACCTGACCCCTCAAATATATACTTGGTCCTCTTGCTCTGGATGGGAAGCTGAGTTAGCCCTGCCAATAGAGCAGTTTCACTTGGTTGTAAATACAAGTGACATCAACCAGAGTTCCCCAGTCTGGTGGTAGGTGATCCCACACCCAAGGCCAGCCCTTCCTCTCACACTCACTCCCATCCAGTTCTCATCAGGCCTGGCTCTGGCAAACCAGTCTTCTTTCCACTCCCTTCCCATCTCAGGTGATGGGAGAAGAGGTGAGAAGTGGTGAATTTAAGGGACATGACACCTACCTTTTCTTCTGCAGACTTGGGAGAAACTGCCTCCCAGAAAATTGTCTAAACCACATCTACAGATGTGCCCTGGGGAAGGGGGCTCCTGTTTCCCCACAGCTGAAGAGAGGGCTCTCTAACAGAACAGTTAGGAAGCTGGGGCCCTGCCCAGAATGTGTGACCAGGAGTCTAGAGGGGCACGACCTTCAGTTCTCACCCAGCTTGGCCATTCACTGGATATTTGACTTGGAGATGTCACATAATCTCTGAGTTGCAATTTCCTCATCTGTAGAGATGATAACCAACTGACTCACAGGGTGGTTGAGGATTAAATGAGAGACTGTGGGTAAAACATCTGACAGTTGGGGGGGTTTCAATAACTGTCATGCGGTTATTACCTTCAAGTCCTGAGGGAGAGGGGCCCTGATGAGGCCTGAGAGGGAGACTCAATGATCAGTAAGTCAGCTTCACCCCCACTAGAGACCCTACAGCTCCACAGCAGCTTCTCTAGGTTCTTCTAAAGCATTCAGCCAGGAGAAGAACAGTCTTCATCTATCCCAATTTGCATCCAAAGAAACTAAGTTAATAGATAAAGTTTTCTCCACTTTCCATTTTTCCTCTCAGTAGTTTCCCCTAAACCTCTGATACTTGCTGCACGTGCAGGACAAGTGAAAAAAAATACAATTGCAAATATTACAACAACAATAACAAACTTTGAAAACTTCAGAGGAGCTAAAATTGAGTTTGTTTCACTTGTGATCTTATCATGGAGATACTAAAGCAACATATTTCTAAGGCAACTTAGAGCAATTTTTAATACATGTTTGTACATGAGGCTAAATCACAGTTCATAATAGAGGAAACCAAATATATCAATCTTTTAGGGAGATCTTCAAAGATAATTCTGACTCCCAAGTTGTTGTAGAGAGGACACAGGAAAGTCAGGGACCCAATTTCGGTAAAAGGTCTGCCAGCCACTTGTTTGGTGAGAACTGACTGAGTCCCAGGCCTCTTATTCTGCCCATTTCCTCAGTGATCACACAGGCTGATTACTTCTTCCTTTTTTTTTTTTTTTGACCATGCGGCATGAGGGATCTTAATTCCCCAATCAGGGATCAAACCCTTGCCCCCTGCAGTGGAATCACAGAGCCTTACGCACTGGACTGCCAGGGAAGTCCCAGGCTGATTACATCTAACATTTGTGTAGTTTTACAAGATGTGAAGCATTTTCCCAGGGGGCACTCTCACAAGGACATAAAAACACTTTATAATATAAAGTAGTACTATGCACATATACACATTATTATTACAATTTAATAAAATTTTCTCCCATGTGAATTGCTCTAGGGAGGTTCCCAAATAACTGACCCAGGTGCCCTACATGACTTGCCCATCTGTACACCATGCTGTTTCAGGCCAGTGGTTCTGAACCTTCACTGAGCTTTAAGAAACACTGACATCTGGGAACCAGCTCCAGAGATTCTGAGGATACTGGACTTAGGTTTTAAAAGCAACCTGCATGGTTCTAAGTTGCAGCCAAGGTTAACAAGCACTGTGTCAGGTGAGGGTAAAACTTGCCTTTGTAAACCACGGTGAGAATTTCCTGTGTTTGACGTAGTTTGGATGGACCTCCTCATAAATGCACATCTCAATGGCTCCTGGGCCACAGAACCTTGAGCCTCTCTCTTTATGGGAAATGGTATTTAACAAAGGGCTTTGGGTCATTAAATCACAATATTCTTCCCATGGCAAAGGCATCCTCGTGGTTACTGACTAGAGAAAGGAACCATGTAAGCAAGGTGATGTAAGCAAGAGATGCTGCCGGTTCTAATTTTCCAGGTTGAAAAAAGTCTAGAGTTTTTATAGAATAGATCTTTTCCTTATTTACTTTCTTTTCATCAGTTTTTTTTTCTTTGCCTACTTCCTCTGCTTTGACTCATGTTTTCCTAATTATCCATGTCCTCTGTGGATACTGTAACCTCAATTGTGTCCCTTACGGTGACATTTTAGCAGCAGGCTGGCTGTTATTGGCAGCTGGTAAAACTCTCTGTTGGAGGAGGGAAGGGGCCCCCTCCTTACAATCACCAGTACTCCTTTGTGAGGTAAAGCATCACGTTCATTGTTTCTACAGTTAGCAGAAAAAAAAGGACAGTCAGCCAACAGTTCTTTCGTCATCTTTGCTTCATCATCTCAACATACCATTTTAGATAAGGACATTTATGTTGGATGCCCAATGAATATTATTATTCATTCTGACAGAGTCCCATTAATATCTTTGTTAGGACTTTTGTGATGCAGTTACTTCCTTCTCAAATAAAGCAAATTCAATGCAGTGCCGAACTTGATGGATATCTTATCCTTTCCCTTTAAAAACAACAACAAATTTTCTAAATGCCCTGAACACATACTCGATGCTCATAAAAAGTCTGCTTTAAGAGAATCAAGATCACAACTGTCACTTTCACTCTTCCTGTCAAATGTCAGAAAGGAAAAATTAGGCATTTCCATGCCAAAAAGATTCTTTGGCAAGCAGAGTTAAAGTCACTTATTTGCTTTTATGGTGTTATGGGTTGCATTCATTGAGATTAATTTGGCTCATCTAACTTGAGCAGGTCACCTCATTAATCTAAAAAGAATGAAAAACAATGCATGGCAGGGACTGCTGT
Source organism: Aethalodelphis obliquidens (assembly GCF_003676395.1). Classification (NCBI taxonomy): domain Eukaryota; kingdom Metazoa; phylum Chordata; class Mammalia; order Artiodactyla; family Delphinidae; genus Aethalodelphis; species Aethalodelphis obliquidens. The sequence continues at coordinate 12,152,641 of NW_020838000.1, forward strand.
AAGTTCTTTGGAAACAACATTTAAAAGCAGAAAAGCAAATAATGGGATGGAGGCTGGCAACCATGTACACGCAGGACTCTGGCTGTTTTCCGGAGGGGACGATGACACTTCAATTGGGTCCTCTCACTTCAGGGAATCCTGGGCAGTCGCTAGAGGCAGGATGTTGATGGCAGCTGTCTTGTACTGCATGCTTTGTTGTTTCTGGGGCTCAGTTCCCACTAGTCCTCAGGAATTACGACTGGAAGCTGGCAGATGTGACTTTATAGCAGATACAGCAATAACACTGGAAACTGAAGGAGAAATGTCTCTGGTTACAATGAAGTCAACTTGATAGAAAATTTCTGAAAGCAGGGGAAACTTCTTCCATCATTAGTCAAGTAACTCTTCTGTGAAGAGCCAGTTCCTGTACAGAAGACAGGTAGCCACCAAGTGACATGTGACAAGGAAGCTCCTAAAGACGTTTGCCCAAGGGGGCCTCATAGCACAAGACCTACTTCTGTCTGTCCGTGTTTACATGCTCTGGGGACAACATTTCAGTAACACTGGTATCAGCAATGTGCCCCACATCATCACAAGAACACTCCATTATGAAACAATTTATAGAAGCAAGATAAGCACCACCAGCCCATTCTCCTGCCATACTTCCTGCAAGAGTAGGGGGAACTTCCAAAGCAGTGACCTTCAGCCAATGTGGGCACTAATGGGCATTTTTTTTTAAAGTGTATTTTATTGTATAGTTGATTTACAATGTTGTGTTAATTTCTGCTGTACAAAAACATGATTCAGATATATATATATATATATATATACTCTTTTCCATTATGGTTTATCACAGGGTAATGAATGTAGTTCCTTGTGCTATACTGTAGGACCTTGTTGTTTAACCATTCTGTATATACTAGTTTGCATCTGCTAATCCCAAACTCCCAATCCAGCCCTCCCATGCAGCTCCTCTCCCTTGGCAACCACAGTCTGTTCTCTATGTCTGTGAGTCTGTTTCTGTTTCGTAGATAAGTTCGTTTGTGTTACATTTTAGATTCCACATATAAGTGATATCATGTGATATTTGTTTTTCTGCCTGATTTACTTCACTTAGTATGATAATCTCTAGGTCCATCCATGTTGCTGCAAATGGCATTATTTCATTCTTTTTTATGGCTGAGTAATATTCCATTGTGTGTGTGTGTGTGTGTGTGTGTGTGTGTGTGTGTGTAAAACATATTCTTTATCCATTCATCTGTTGATGGATATTTAGGTTGTTTCCATATCTTGGCTATTGTGAATAGTGCTGAAGCAGGTATGTCTTGACCAGTTGGCCTTACTGAGGCCTACAGAATTTATATGAGGCCCAATATTTACCTATTTTATAACTAATAGCTAATACCAACTAAGACTGGAAGAAATGTCTAAACTGAATGAAGGTTGTTTACAAAAATTTCCTCATTTCAAGACAAAATCTAAAACAGTGGATCAAGTTCAAGCCCATTTGAACTCCATGCCATTCCATCTGCCAACACAGCTCAGGAGTCAGCCACTAGTATTGCATGGGCTCCAAACAGAAAGGTGAGTGACCCATGTCCAGACCATGTACTGCTTATCCATTGTAGGCAGAGTTCCATTTTCCTCGAGTTAAATATTTGATGACAAGAGCTGGAGCCAGAAAGTGACCTAAGATTCTTAGCAAATCACAGGTGTTTTGCTTAGTGCCTGTTGGACCAGGCAGACTTTGGCTTTTGTACCCTGTAAGCATAGAGAAGGCATCCTCCTTTCCCACCTGGCTCAGTAGAAGTCAGGTCACTTCTTCTGGGCCACTGAAAAAGTTTGCGGGAACGGGGTCCTGATCCTCTTCAAAAATAGGGAGCTGTACAAGGTGCTGGTGGTGGGGAGCGGGGGTGAAGTGGATTGTCTGCTCCCTGTCTGGCTCTAAGTGACAGGGCTCACACTTGTGATCCTAAAAGGTGATCAGAAAATTTCTCCTTCAAACTCAAATGCAGACACACAGTCCATCTGCAGATGTAATGGGAAAGAACCTTTGTATTGTATTGTAAGTTAATCACTAAAGGGATGTTGCCTATAAGCTTAAATTATACATAATGGCCCATCTTTGGGAACCCTGCCTCCCAGGTAATGAGCATTAAGCTAAAATACCTTTGCTTAGGGTACCCTGTTGGAGAGAGGAAAGACTTGTTGGACTTTTACTCAATTTGTGAACTGGTTTGTTTGCTTCTTTGGATGCTAGCATTTATATGTGCCATTTGTGTTTTGTCTTGAATTTCTGTCTTTAAAAATGGGGAATGTTTTAAATATCCCTTAAAGAAAGTCCTCTGAGGTAGGTTGTGGATAAGTGATTTGATTACAGCCATGAACGCACGAGTGAGAAGAAGATAATATTTTACTGTAAAAATGTGTGGCCACTGTACCTGTCCAGATCTCCACAGGGGGTTTAGTCAGGGTTATCTTGGGACCCTGTGCACCATGCACTGCTACCCTTGCTGTGTTAATTACATCATTTATGGTCTCCTGTGTCATTGTATATGTAAAATTCCAAGACCAAACTTGAGGGTTTATTTAGGATTTACTGTTTGTCCTCTGAGTTTTTCACTTCATTTTGTTTGGTATTGTTTCTTCATTTACAGTCAAATTTTGTGATATTTAAAACTTTTACTGATGTCAAATGGAGAAAAGGAATGGGGGGGGGGAGTGGCGTGTCTGTGGGACATTCCTAGGGAGAAGAGAAAAAGATTCCACTTGGTTCCTAAAATCGCCAAAACCCTCAGCCCAGAATTCTCCCTGTTTGGTTGATGCCAAGGCAAAAAGTCATCCTTTAAAGGTTAGAGATGATCAATTACTATTTATGGCTATTCTGTGAAGAAGCAGGGAAGAATGATGAAATCCTTTATGAGCAAGCATTTGCGCTATTATATCAAGGAAAATAAGAAAAGGAAGAGAATGAGAGTGAGAATATGTTGCTTCAAATCTTAACTCCTCCATTCTTTTTTAATGGCTGAGTAATATTCTACTGTGTGTGTGTTTATATATATATATATATATATATATATATATATATATATATATATAAACACATCTTTATCCATTCACCTGTCAATGGACGCTTAGGTTGCTTCCATGTCTTGGCTATTGTAAATAGTGCTGCAGTGAACATTGGGGTGCATGTATCTTTTCGAATTAGAGTTTTGTCCAGATATATGCCAAGGAGTGGGATTGCAGCACCATTTGCAGCACCATGGATGGACCTAGAGATTATCATACTAAGTGAAGTAAGTCAGGGAAAGACAAATATCATATGATATCACTTATATGTGGAATCCAAGAAGAAATGATACAAATGAACTTATATTCAAAACAGAAATAGACCCAAAGACATAGAAAACAAACTTATGGTCACCAAAAGGGAAAGGAGGGGGAGGGATAAATTAGGAGTTTGGGATTAACATATACACACTACTATATACAAAATAGATAAACAACAAGGTTCTACTGTATAGCACAGGGAAGTATACTCAATATTTTCTGATAACCTATAAGAGAAAAGAATCTGAAAAAGAATATATATATATATATGTATATACAGTATAACTGAATCACTTTGCTATACACCTGAAAGTAACAAAACACTGTAAATCAACTATATTTCAGACTTCCCTGGTGGTGCAGTGGTTAAGAATTCACCTGCCAATGCAGGGAACATGGGTTCAAGCCCTGGTCTGGGAAGATCCCACATGCCACGGAGCAACTAAGCCTGTGTGCCACAACTACTGAGCCTGCACTCTAGAGCCCGCAAGCCACAACTACTGAGCCCGTGTGCCACAACTACTGAAGCCTGTGCGACTAGACCCTGTGCTCTGCAACAAGAGAAGCCACCGCAATGAGAAGCCCACACACCACCATGAAGAGTTGCCCCTGCTCTCCGCAACTAGAGAAAAGCCTGTGTGCAGCAACGAAGACCCAAAGCGGCCAAATAAATAAATAAATACAATTTAAAAAAATCTATTATACTTCAATTTAAAAGTCTAATTCTGGGGGGAAGATAAAAAACCTTAACTCCTCCAGCTGTTATGCCAATATATCCACCCCTTCCACTACTTTCCCTTCCTATCCAACCCCAATTCCTGACACTGGGGCTCAGAACTGCCCCTCCTTATAGGGATCAATTAGAAAATCCTGTGTTAGTTCCTGGGGCACAGGGATTTGGTCTAGTACCGCCATCTAAGACCTGACAGGGCACCCAGTTTGGGCCCCTCCCAGGGCAGGGCATTTTCCCTTACACCTTTATCTCATGTGGGGACTAAATGCAAATGATCAGTCAGCTGTGTTTCTCAGACTTCTTTAACTGGAAAGATTGCAACCCTCCTTCATAAGGAGGGTCCTCTATAACTGAAGCCCACTTGGTATCACCCACAGCTGAACTAAAATGGGACCCCGATGAGGGAGGAATGCCCTTATTTATAATACTACTTATTAGTGCATCTGGGCAGGGCTTTGAAAAGGGGAACCAAAGCAAAATAGTTCAAACCAAATTCAAGAAATTCAGCAAAAAAACAAATCCCTCTGAATTTTTGGAAAAGATGTATCAAGCCTACAGACATTATACTAATGTAGATCCTGAGGCCCCTGAAAATATTAGAAGGATAAATTTGATCTATTTTGGGCAAAGTGTCTCAGATATTGGGAGGAAGTTGTGAAGATTAGATGGTGCATTTGGAATGAATCCTTCTCAATGGGTAGATGTTGTTTTTAAAGTGTTCAACAGGGAACAGCAACAGAAGAATGAAGATGTAAAACAAAATGCCACTTTTTTGGCACTGGATTCCTGAAAGGGGAGTAAATGGAAGAGAGGTAAGCCCCTACTGGGGGAGAAACAATGAGCTTTCACCCTTAAGTTTTTCTTCAGAACAGCTTGACATCAGAGTTCCACGAGAACATCTTTAACCCTACAGATGGTGCTCATGAAAACCCCAGGAGACAGAGCTCTCTTCCCCTGCCCCCCATCCCAGGTCTATGAAAAGGTAAGACCAGAGTGTGTGCTAACAGCACCCCAGGGAAGGCCAAAAACACATGGCCAATAGACATCCCCTTAAAAAGGGACGCTGGGACACGTAACCTAAAGCAATATCCTCTGAGGTAAGAGGATCACTTCTCCCACAGACTGACTTGTCAAAATACCATCCAGTATATTCAGAAAAGGACAAAGAGAGGGTCGAGGAGTAGGGTTTCACTTGGATCGCACCTTGCCTGGCTGGAAATGTAGTGCACAATTGTTTTAATTCCTAAGGTGAGCTTGGACCCTGTGCTGCAGCACATTCATATTAGTACCCATTACAGGAGAGATGCCACCTTACAATGGATTCAAATATATATAATGGGGCATAACCTATAGAAGACCATACAGTGAGTCACTCAGAATTGCATGATTCGTGCTAAAAGCAACCCAAAGACTGCTGTTGGACCTTCCCAGATTGGGGCCCAACACAAAGGAATCTGTGCCACCAACGACTGGACACAAATGCCTTGAGCTACAGGAAATTTCAGATACCTGCTAGTGTTTGTGGACACTTTTTTTCAGGATGGGTGGAAGCAATCCCACCTGGACAGAAAAAGTCTCTGAAGAGGATTGCCTGGGTCTTGGACAAACTGAAAGCTGAATATGAGTGTGGTACCACCATCGATATCTCCCTGTGGGAATCCGAGACCATAAGTACTACATGACTATTACTGATGCCTCAGGACACAGAGACTTTATCAAAAACATTCTTCCAGGTACATCCCAGTCTGACCGTGATGTCCTCATTGTTGCTGCTGATGCTGGTGGATTTGAAGCAGGTATCTCCAAGAATGGGCAGATCCATGAGCATGCCCTTCTGGCTTACACTCTTGGTGTGAAACTAAGTGTTGCTATTAAATGGATTCCACTGAGCCACCCTACAGCCAGAAGAGGTATGAGTAAATTGTTAAGGAAGTCAGCACTTACATTAAGAAAATTGGCTACAACCCCAACACAGGAGCATTGGTGCCAATTTCTGGCTGGAATGGTGACAACATGCTGGAGCCAAGTGCTAACATGCCTTGGTTCAAGGGATGGAAATTCACCCAAAAGATGGCAATGCCAGTGGAACCATGCTGCTCTGGATTGCATCCTGCCACCAACTCATCCAACTGACTAGTCTTTGAGTCTGCCCCTCCAGGACATCTACAATATTGGTGGTATTGGTACTGTCCTGTGGGTTGAGTGGAGACTGTTTTCAAACCTATCGTGGTGGTCACCTTTGCTCCAGTCAATGTTACAACTGAAGTAAAGTCTGTTGAAATGTATCATGAAGCTTTTGTGAAGGCCTTTCTGGGGACAGTGTGGGCTTCAATGTCAAGAACATGTCTGTCAAAGATGTTCGTTGTGGCCATGTGGCTGGTGACAGAAAAATTGACCCACCGATGGAAGCAGCTGGCTTCATACCTCAAGTGATTATCTTGAACCATCCAGGCCAAATCAGTGCTAGATATGAACCTGTCCTGGACTGTCACACAGCTCACATTGCTTGCAAGTTTGCTGAGCTGAAGACTGATCATTATTCTGGGAAAAAGCTGGAAGATGGGCCCAAGTTCATTTTTATTTTATATTTGTTATTTTTTAAATTTTTGGCTGCACTGGGGCTTCGTTGCTGCGTGCAGGCTTTCTCTAGTTGCAGCGAGTGGGGGCTACTCTTCACTGCAGTGCACAGGCTTCTCATTGGGGTGGCTCCTCTTGTTGCAAAGCACGGGCTGTAGGTGTGCAGGCTTCAGTAGTTGCAGTGTATGGGCTCAAGTTGTGGCGTACAGGCTTAGTTGCTCTGTGGCATGTGGGATCTTCCCAGACCAGGGATTGAACCCATGACCCCTGCACTGGCAGGTGGATTCTTAACCACTGTGCCACCAGGGAAGTCCTGGCACCAAATTTTTGATCTGGTGATGCTGCTATTGTTGATACGGTTCCTAGCAAGCCCTCATGTGTTGAGAGTTTCTCTATCCTCCTCTGGGTTGTTTTACTGTTCATGGCATGAGACAGACAGTTGCTGTGTCATTAAAGTGGTGGAAAAGAAGGCAGCTGGAGCTGGCAAGGTCACCAAGTCTGTCCAGAAAACTCAGAGGCTAAATGAATATTATCTCCAATACCTGCCACTCCAGTCTTAATCAGTGGTGGAATAATGGTCTCAGAACTCTTCGTAAAAAGACTGATTAATGATAACAATGAATTGTATAAACTTCAGAAGGAAAGGAGACTGTTTTGTCCACCACTGGTTTTGTGTGTGGCAGTTTAAAATTACTGGTTTTTAAAATCAGTACTTTAAAAATTATTTTATTTTGTATTGGAGTATAGTTGATTTACAATGTTGTGTTAGTTTCAGGTGTACAGCAAAGTGATTCAGTTACATATATTCTTTTTCAGATTCTTTTCCCATATAGGTTATTATAGAATACTGAGTTCCCTGTGCTATACAGTAGGTCCTTGTTGATTATCTATTTTATATATACTAGTGTGTATATGATAATCCCAAACTCCTAATTATCCCTCCCCCCGCCAACCTTTCCCCTTTGGTTTTTTAAGTCTGTGTTTCTGTTTTGTAAATGAGTTCATTAAAATCAGTACTTTTTAATCAGTTAAAGCCCTCAAGGAAATTATCCCCTGATTTGGTTTAAGGCATTGGAACTACATTAATCCCGGAGACCACAATCAACAGGAAAAACTGAGAAAATGAATACTAACTTAACTTGGGATAAGGCTTTGTCAGTTGCCCTGCTATGGATTAGTGGCTCCCAGAAGCAGGCTTAAATTAAGCCCCTTTGAAATACTGTATTGTAGTTCATCCTAGGTGTCTGCCCAGGCAGGAGAATCTATAAATACTCTGAAAGACCTAGCAGTTGCCAGTTATGCTAAAACTTTGGGCATTATACTAAACCCTGTTCTTGAGTTTGACTCCAACAGGTCTGCCTATTGAACTTAAGTAAATGGTAATTTCATTATGGCCGGAGACGGGTCAACCTATTTAATTTTTTCCAAATAAACAGCACAGGAACTTAGTATATGTATTGGGAACTGGAACTGAACCCCAACCCCAAGTTCAATTACAAATTAGACAACAAAGTGCTAAGGAGTTTCATCAGGTTCAAATGGTTGTAGATAAAAAGGGAAAGAGGATTTTACTGCTAAAGATTCTAAAGAATATTCATTGCCCCTGTTCAGCAGGAAGTAGCCAGAGCAGTCTTTGTCCCTTTCCCCACAAGACTGTGGAATGGACATTGGCAATGGGGAATTGTAATAGGGAAGAACCTTTGTATTCTATTACAAGTTAATCACTAAAGGGATGTTGCCTACAAGCTTAAAGTATATGCACTTCCCATCTCTGGGAACCCTGCCTCCCAGGTAATGAGCATTAAGCTAATATACCTTTGTTTAGCTCACAGGAAACATCTGGACCAGGCCCACCTGTGAATTAACACATCCCCTCTGGAGGCTGGCTGGAACCAGGAAATGTTTGACTTTACTCCCTCTGATTTTATTATATAAGAAACTTGAATTCTAACTCAGACAAGATGGTTCTTTGGGATATGAGTCCACCATCTTCTTGGTCTGCTGGCTATCCTTGCCCCAACAGCTTGTCTCTTGATTTACTGGCCTGTCGTGGGGTGAGCAGCACAAGCTTGGACTTGGTAACACAAACTCTAGAGGAAGATGGTGATGGGTCTGGGGCAGGCTCTCTAGTGGAGAGGACTCCCTGCCTTCTTCAAAACACCATATGTCCTGGCTCCCCTTCTGTCATCTGGCTACTTTCAGATATGATTCCTTTCCTGCACTGTGTAAAGCATCCTTGCTGAGTAATGATTCCCCCCATCAATGGCTTCTGGGCAATTAAACACAGTTTTTCATGCAGAAGAGGTTGGGGACTCCTGATACAAACCTCTGCAAATACCTTATTCAGAAACAAGAGTTTATGTTCTCCCAGCAATAACTGTTCATTTGTTTTGCAAGGTAATAGCTGCTTCCCATAACTTCAGCAACCTTGACATACCTATAAGTTCACTAAAATCTTTTGGTCAAATGCAGCTAATTAAAGCAGAATTGATGCATATGGTATTCAGAATTTCAAAGTTAAATATACATAAATAGTCCCTAATCATAGTATGGGGCAAACCTAACTAATGGGTACCATTTTAAGTTTTGGTTATTCTTGAATTTACACATTCATATCAATTTTAGAATCAGTTTCAACAGTTCTATGGTAAGTCCTGTTGAGATTTTAAAAATATGATTGCTGAATTCTTTACAATATTGAATCTTTTCATTCACAACTTAAAAAATGGAGAAGACTATCTTGGTTATCTTTTATGTCCTTCAATAACATCTTATCTTCTCCAATAAGACCTTAGAATATTTGTCAGGCTTTTTTTCCTCGGTAACCTTTTAAAAAATTGCTGTTGTGGATGGTATCCACTTTCCTCCCATAGAATTTCCCAATATTGCTATTATATGTTTGTATATTGATGCTGTATTCAGTCACCAGAACCATTAAAGTCACAAGTCTTTAATTAAAAGAGATGAAGTATAAATGAAAACTTTAAAAGAGATGTGGCTACAGTTGGATTTGAAATTAAGAATAAGAAATGCAATGTTGGCCGGAAAATACTGTTAGGTTTTTGTGTGATTTCCTGATAACTAATGGATTTGTTATTAAAAGGTCTAACACTGTGGTTATTAAGTCTCTTGGGTGGCCATGTGAATCAAGTCTCAGAAGATACCTGGAGTTTAAAAAGTTAGACTCTGTGAATCCTCAGGAATCTGGTCCAGAGGAAATCCAGTAGTTAAATGAGGCCTGCTTATACTTAACATTTTTAAGCTTAATTATCCGTTATAAGTAGCCATTAGTAAACATTTTCATTCCATACAATGAAGAGAAACCCAGGAGCTATTAACATTTTGAGTAATAAGTGATTAATAAGTTTGTTGAGGGACTTCCCTGGTGGCACAGTGGTTAAGAATCTGCCTGCCAAGCAAAGGAAACCATAAACAAGACCAAAAGACAACCCTCAGAATGGGAGAAAATATTTGCAAATGAAGCAACTGACAAAGGATTAATCTCCAAAATTTATAAGCAGCTCATGCAGCTCAATAATAAAAAAACAAACAACCCAATCCAAAAATGGGCAGAAGAGCTAAATAGACATTTCTCCAAAGAAGATATACAGACTGCCAACAAACACATGAAAGAATGCTCAACATCACTAATCATTAGAGAAATGCAAATCAAAACTACAATGAGATATCATCTCACACCACTCAGAATGGCCATCATCAAAAAATCTAGAAACAATAAATGCTGGAGAGGGTGTGGAGAAAAGGGAACCCTCTTGCACTCTTGGTGGGAATGTAAATTGATACAGCCACTGTGGAGAACAATATGGAGGTTCCTTAAAAAACTACAAATAGAACTACCATATGACCCAGCAATCCCACTACTGGGCATATACCCTGAGAAAACCATAATTCAAAAAGAGTCATGCACCACAATGTTCATTGAAGCTCTATTTACAATAGCCCCGAGATGGAAACAACCTAAGTGTCCATCATCGGATGAATGGATAAAGAAGATGTGGCACATATATACAATGGAATATTACTCAGCCATAAAAAGAAACGAAATTGAGCTATTTGTAATGAGGTGGATAGACCTAGAGTCTGTCATACAGAGTGAAGTTAAGTCAGAAAGAGAGAGACAAATACTGTATGCTAACACATATATATGGAATTTAAGAAAAAAAAATGTCATGAAGAACCTAGGGGTAAAACAGGAATAAAGACACAGACCTACTAGAGAATGGACTTGAGGATATGGGGAGGGGGAAGGGTAAGCTGTGACAAAGTGAGAGAGAGGCATGGACATATATACACTACCAAACGTAAGGTAGATAGCTAGTGGGAAGCAGCCCCATAGTACAGGGAGATCAGCTCGGTGCTTTGTGACCGCCTGGAGGGGTGGGACAGGGAGGGTGGGAGGGAGGGAGACGCAAGAGGGAAGAGATATGGGAACATATGTATATATATATATAACTGATTCATTTTGTTGTAAAGCAGAAACTAACACACCATCGTAAAGCAATTATACTCCAATAAAGATGTTAAAAAAAAAAAAAAAGAATCTGCCGGCCAATGCGGGAGACACGGGTTCAAGCCCTGGTCTGGGAAGATCCCACATGCCGCAGAGCAACTAAGCCCGTGTACCGCAATTACTGAGCCTGCACTCTAGAGCCCGCATGCCAAACTACTGAAGCCTGCGCGCCTAGAGCCCATTCTCCGCAACAAGAGAAGCCACAGCAATGAGAAGCCTGCTCACCACAACAAAGAGTAGCCCCCGCTTGCTGCAACCAGAGAAAGCCCGTGTGCCACAATGGAGACTCAACTCAGACAAAAAAAAAAAAAAAAAAGTTTGTTGAATGTACACCCAGGCCATTTCAAATCCCTTTTGGAAGGCATCAAGGAAAAATAATTACAGGACTTCCCCAGCGCTCCAGTGGTTAAGACTCTGAGCTTCCACTGCAGGGGGCAGACTGGATCCCTGGTCAGGGAACTAAGATCCCGCATGCTGCAGGGCATGGCTGAAAAAAAAGGAAAAATAATTACACCTGTCTTATAGTTGAGTGATCTAACTAAAAAATAACTATACCTCCCAACAGAAGTGTAAATAAGACCCATAATTTATGATCTTATTGTGTCAGGCCTTTAACTATGACATAAACATTTCTATAATCTAGATAAAAATATCAATTCCTTTTTCTTTTTAGGACTCAGGAAATAGTTTCTTTTACCTAAATAGGTAACACCATAGTCCCCATATGATTTGACACTGTTCCACAACCACCCTTTCACAAAGACAGACAAGTCTTTAGTAAAAGAAGCTAAATTTATAAACATTTAAGGTAACTTGAGAAATACATAGTAAAAAAAGGACAAAGCCCACAAATTACAAAGATTTTACTAATATGCAAACTGCCGGTCCATCTAAATTTGGCATATTCAATCTACTTAACGGGTTTGCTTAATGTGGTAATTTTTTAAATGAAATTCAGTTGGAGGATGAATGATAAATTTATGCCCTTGACAAAGATAACCAGTGTGGTATGTTGTTACTAAGAAAAGAAAACATAATTCCTGGTTATATTATTGTTCTGGCTCATCAGAATTCACAGGACATGTGGGAGTCTGTCACGTCTAGGTCAGGCAAACGTAATAGAAGGTGCCCCAGGATGACACAAATCTTCATCAAACAAATCTTCTGGTAGCTCCTCTTCATCTCCATCAGGGAAGTATGTTGGGAATGGTAGATTTTTACAGAAATCCTTATATGCAGGCAATTTAGAATCTTTGATCTGGGGGGAGGAAGCAAAGGTCTTATTAATAAGTGATACCAATTAAGTTATTTAAAGATATTCTGGTTTACTTATTCATAATCAAAGAACAGCTCTTCCTTTTTCTTTGTTTTTTGTTCTTTAATTTTCTAATGTGAATAAAACAGCTGTTATACACCGAGTTCCTTTTACTTTATATATGTATTTTTATTCCAATAAACTAATTCAATGACAGAAATATAACCTTCCTCAAGTTAATCAGCTATCTCATGAGATTAAAATTACTCTGGTTATATTTTATCCATAAACAGAACTGCCCAACAGAATAAATTATATTCTACAATTACTACATAAATATCAATTATACCCAAATTGATTTTTCAAATATAAATAACTGATATAAACTATATACCTAAAAGGTATTACTATCTACATCTCAATTACTAATTTTATTATCTACTTACATTTTTATTATTCTATATTCTACCATAAATTTTTGAGCTTGGGTTAAAAAATATAAAATTTACCTAGTACTTTTGTTAGCCTTAATTCTAAGAGCACATAACCCAAAATATCAAGTTTTGTTAAGGAAATTAGCTTGTATTTAACAAGTAGTGTTCTCTTTGAGAAGCTAAGGACAGAATAGTATTTAACAGAAACAATAATAAACCCAGAAGTCTTGAAAACAGCTGTATTAGCTCTTTATATTCTAAAAATATTCTAATTACATTTGTAAATTCATTAACTGAGGAATAGTACAGATATTGATATGATCTAAAATGTTGGGTTATATTTTTGGAAAACACTGGGTTCTTTAAAGCTTCTGACTCACTCTACAGCCTTCATTCAGAGAGAAGTAAAAAAACAATTACACGTAATTACACAAACAGATTAAGATAAGGCATACTCATTTTGGCAATAAGAAATGAATAATATGGTTGAAGTAAGTACACAGCTGCTAGGAATAGCTAAGTACAGAAAAACACCTATATTAATTTTTCTCATTAAAATTATTCCAAGAAATTATCAGTAAGTTGCCCAGAAGAAAATATACTTGTTTAACCTTTTTTTCCAATCCACTAATCTTGAGGTGAACTTTAACTTGGGGAAAAAAAGTCAAATTCTTACCAATTCAATTGTCTCAGAATTTGTAACTGAAAATAAAACCCAAGCAGATAAACAACAAAACGAACAACAAAACTTTCTGTGCAAATTTGATAACTGTGAAAATTTAGTTATAACTTGCCTAAATGGTGAATTCTCAGGTACTTTCAAATTTTTATAGATCTATTATACCCAAGAAACAGCAAGGTGATTCAGTTATACATATATACATATTCTTTTACATATTCTTTCCCATTATAGGTTATCAGAAGATATTGAGTATAGTTCCCTTTGCTATACAGTAGGTCTTTGTTGGTTATCTGTTTTATATATAGTACTTTGTATCTGCTAGTCCCAAACTCCTAATTTATCCCTCCGTCACCCCTTTCCCCTTTGGTAACCATAAGTTTGTTTTCTATGTTTGTGAGTCTATTTCTGTTTTGTAAATAAGTTCATTTGTATCATTTTTTAGATTCCACATATAAGCGATATCGTATAATATCTTTTATCTGGCTTTCTTCACTTAATATGATAATCTCTAGTCCATCCATGTTGCTGCAAATGGCATTATTTCCTTTTTTTATGGCTGAGTAGTATTTCATTGTATAAATGTACCATGGCTTCTTTATCCATTCCTCTGTCGATGGACATTTAGGTTGTTTCCATCTCTTGGCTACTGTAAATAGTGCTGCGATGAACATTGGGGTGCATGTATCTTTTTAAATTATCGTTTCCTCTAGATATATACCCAGGAGTGGGATCGCTGGACCATATGGTAACTCTGCTTTTAGTTTTAAAAAGTCTCCATACTGTTTTCCATAGTAGCTGCACCAATTCACATTCCCACCAACAGTGTAGGAGGGTTCCCTTTTCTCCACACCTACTCCAGCACTTAGTATTGGTAGACATTTTGATGATGGCCATTCTGACTGGTGTGAGGTGATACCTCATTATAGTTTTTTCTGATTTGCATTTCCCTACTAATTAGCGATGTTGGGCATTATTTTTCATATGCCTTTTGGCCACATGTATGTCTTCTTCTGAAAAATGTCTACTTAGACATTAAATGTCTTTTGCCCGTTTTTTGATTTGGTTGTTTGGTTTTTTTTGATATTGAGCTGTATGAGCTGTTTGTACATTTGGAAATTAATCTCTTGTTGGTAGCATCGTTTTGCAAATATTTTCTCCCATCCTGCAGGTTGTCTTTCCATTTTATGGTTTCCTTTTCTGTGCAAACGCATTTAAGTTTAATTAGATCCCATTTGTTTATTTTTGTTTTTATTTCCATTACTCTAGGAGATGGATCAAAAAAGATATTGCTGCAATTTATGTCAAAGAGTGTTCTGCCTGTTTATTCCTCTAGGAGTTTTATAGTATCTGGTCTTATATTTAGGTCTTTAATCCAGTTTGAATTTATTTTTGTATTTGGTGCTAGAGAATGTTTTAATCTTGTACACAGAGCTGTCCAGTTTTACCAGCATTACATATTGAAAAGACTGCCTTTTCTCTATTGTATATTCTTGCCTCCTTTGATGTAGACTGACCATATGTGTGCACAGCTTTGTTTTTGGGATTTCTATCTAGTTCCATTGATCTACATGTCTGTTTTTGTGCCAGTACCATACTGTTTTGCTTACTGTAGCTCTGTAGTCAGGGAGCCTGATTCCTCTAGCTTCATTCTTCCTTCTTACGATTGCTTTGGCTGTTTGGGGTCCTTTGTGTTTCCATACAAATTTTAAAATTTCTTGTTCTACTTCTGTGAAAAATGCCATTGGAAATTTGATAGGAAATGCATTGAATCTATAGATTGCCTTGGATAGTATGGTCATTTTAACAATATAGATTCTTCCAATCCAAGAACATCATATATCTTTCCATCTGTTTGTGTCTTCTTTAATTTCCTTCATCAGCGTCTCATAATGTTCAGAGTACAGGTTTTTTTGCCTCCTTAGGTAGGTTTGTTCCTAAGTATTTTATTGTTTTTGATGTGATTGTAAATGGGATTGTTTCCTTTACTTTCTGATTTTTGTTGTTAGTGTATAGAAGTGCAACAGACTTCTATGTATTAATTTGTACCCTGCAACTTTACAGAATTCATTGATGAGCTCTAGTAGTTTTCTGATAGCATCTTCATGATTTTCTATGTATAGTATCACATCATCTGCAAAAGTGACAATTTAATTACTTCTTTTCCAATCTGGATTCCTTTTATTTCTTTTTCTTCTCTGATTGCTGTGGCTAGAAATTACAAAACTATGTTGAATAAAAGTGGCAAAAGTGGGCAACTGTCTTGTGCCTGATCTTAGAGGAAATGCTTTCAACTTTTTGCTGTTGATTATGATGTTAGCTGTGGGCTCATCACATATGGCCTTTATTATACTGAGGCAGGTTGCCTCTATGCCCACTTTCTGGAGTTTTTTTAATCATAAATGGATGTTGAATTTTATCAAAAGCTTTTTCTGCATCTATTGAGATGACCATATAATTTTATTCTTCAACTTGTTAATGTGGTGTATCACACAAATTGATTTGCAGATACTGAAAATTCATTATACCCCTGTGATAAATCCCACTTGATCATGGTGTATGATCCTTTTAATGTATTGTTGGATTCGGTTGGCTAGATTTTCTTTTTTATTTGGTTTGATTTTGTTGAGGATTTTTGCATCTATGATCATCAGTGATATTGGCCTGTACTTTTCTTTTTTTGTGATATCTTTGGTTTTGGTATCAAGGTGATGGTGGTCTCATAGAATGAGTTCAGAAGTGTTCCTTCCTCTGCAATTTTTTGAAATCATTTCAGAAGGACAGGTGTTAACTCTTCTCTAAATGTTTGGTAGAATTTGCCTGAAGCCATCTGGTCGTGGACTTTTGTTTGTTGGGAGTTTTAAAATTACTGATTCAATTCCAGTACTGGTAACTCGTCTGTTCATATTTTCTATTTCTTCCTGGTTCAGTCTTGAGAGATCGCACGTTTTTAAGAATTTGTCCATTTCTTCAGGGTTGTCCATTTTATGACTATATAGTTGCTCATAGCAGCCTCTTATGATCCTTTGTACTTCTGTGGTATTGGCTGTAACTTCTGCTTTTTCGTTTCTGATTTTACTGATTTGGGCCCTCCTTTTTTTTCATAATGAGCCTGGCTAAAGGTTTACCAATTTTATCTTTTCAAAGAATCAGCTTTTATTTCATTGATCTTTTCTATTGATTTTTTTAAAGTGTCTATTTCATTTATTTCTGCTCTGATCTTCATGATTTCTTTCTTTCTGCTAACTTTAGGTTTCAACTGTTCTTTCTCTAGTTGCTTTAGGTGTAAGGTTATGTTGTTTATTTGATGTTTTTCTTGTTTCCTGAGGTAAGATTGTACTGCTATAGACTTCCCTCTTAGAACTGCTTTTGCTGTGTCCAATAGGTTTTGGATCATTGTGTTTTCGTTTTCATGATTTTCTAAGTATTTTTTGATTTACTCTTTGATTTTTTCAGTGATCCATTGGTTGTTTAGTGGCATACTGTTTAACTTCCACGTGTTTGTGTTTTTTGCAGTTTTTTTTCTTGTGGCTGTTTTCTTTTCTTTCTTTTTCTTGGGCTGCATCGGGTGGCTTGTGGGATATTAGTTCCCTGACAAGGGATTAAACATGCACCCTTGGCAGTGAAAGCACGGAGTCCTAACCACTGGACCACCAGGGAATTCCCTGGTTGTCTTCTAAACTCACAGAGTTGTGGTCTGAAAAGATGCTTGATTCAATTTCAATTTTCTTAAATTTACTACAGCTTGCTTTGTGGCCCAACATATGATCAATCCTGGAGAATGTTCCATGTGCACTTGAAATGTGTATTCTGCTTTCAGATGGAAGGTTCTATACATATCAATTGAGCCCATCTGGTCTAATGTGTCATTTAAGGCTTGTGTTTCCCTTAGTGATTTTCTGTCTGGACAATCTGTCCATTGATTTAAGTGGGGCGTTAAAGTCCCCCATTATTATTACTGTCAATTTCTACTTTTATGTCTATTAACATCTGCCTTATATGTTGAGGTATTCCTATGTTGGGTGCATATATATTTACAATTGTTATATCTCTTCTTGGATTGATCCCTTGATCATTATGTGGTGTCCTTCTCTCTTGTAACCGTCTTTATTTTAAAGTCTATTTTGTCTGATATGAGTATTCCTACTCCAGCTTTCTTTTGATTTGCATTTGCAATGGAATATCTTTTTCCATCCCTACTTTGTGTGTCTCTAGATCTGAAGTGGGTCTCTTGTAGACAGCACGTATACGGGTCTAGTTTTTGTATCTATTTAGCCAGTCTATGCCTTCTGATTGGAGTATTTGATCCGCTTACATTTAAGGTAATTATCAATATACATGTTCTTATTGCCATTTTGTTATTGGATTTCTGTAGGTCTTTTGTCCCTTTCTTCTTAGTTCTCTGCTCTTGTGATTTGATGACTATCTGTGTTACGTTTGGATTCCTTTTTCTTTATTGTGTGTATATGTATTATAGATTTTTGGTTTGTGGTTACTATGTTTTAGTATAGCAGTGTGTGTGTTTATATATATAAATATATATGATTGTTTTAAGCTGCTGATCTCATTTCAACTGCATTTTAAATACCCCACATTTGTACTCTCCTCCCTTCACGATTACTGTTTTTGATCTATTTCTTTTTTTCCTTTAATTAATTAATTATTTTGGGGGGCTGCGTTGGGTCTTTGTTGCTGTGCACAGCCTTTCTCCAGTTGCAGCGAGTAAGGGCTACTCTTGGTTGCAGTGCATGGGCTTCTCATTGTGGTGGCTTCTCTTGTTGTGGAGCACGGGTTCTAGGCACATGGGCTCTAGAGCGCAGGCTCAGTAGTTGTGGTGCACGGACTTAGTTGCTCCACGGCATGTGGGATCTTCCCAGACCAGGGCTTGAACCCGTGTCCCTTGTACTGACAGGCAGATTCTTAACCACTGTACCACCAGGGAGGTCCCTGATATCATATTTCACATCTAATTGTTTTATGTATCCCTTAACTGTGTATTGTGGATACAGATGATTTTACTACTTTTGTCTTTTAACCTCCCTACTAGTTTGTGTGTGGACAATTTACCTTTATCATGTTTGCCTTTACCAGTGAGCTTTTCCATTTCATAATTTTCTTGTTTCTAGTTGTGGCCTTTTCTTTTCCCCTTAGAAAAGTTCCTTTAGCATTTGTTGTAAAACTGGTTTGGTGGTGCTGAATTCTTTTATCTTTTGCTTGTCTGTAAAGTTTTTGATTTCTCCATCAAATCTGAATGAGGACCTTGCTGGGTATTCATGGCTGTAGATTTTTTCATCACTTTAAATACATCATGCCATTCCCTTCTGGCCTACAGAGTTTCTGCTCAAAAATCAGCTGACCATCTTATGGGAGTTCCCTTGTACATTATTTATACCTTTTCCCTTGCTGCTTTTCATATTTTCTCTATCTTTAAGTGCTGTCAATTTGATTACTATGTGTCTTGGTGTGTTTCTCTTTGGGTTAATCCTCTATGGGACTCTGCACTTCCTGGACTTGGGTGATTGTTTCCTTCCCCAGGTTAGGGAAGTTTTCAGTTATTATCTCTTCAAGCATTTTCTCAGGCCCTTTCTCTCTCCTTTTTCTAGAATCCCTACAATGGGAATGTTAGTGTGCCTGATGTCCCAAAGTTCTCTTAAACTGTCCTAATTTCTTCTCATTCTTTTTTATTCTGTTACACGGCAGTGATTTCTACTACTATGCCTTCCAGTTCACTGCTCTATTCTTCTGCCTCATTTATTCTGCTACTGGTTCTTTCTAGTGTATTTTTCATTTCAGTTATTATATTCATCTCTGTTTGGTTGCTCTTTATATTTTCTGACTTTGTTAAAAACTTCTAATTTCTTGCTCTGTGCATCCATTCTTTTCCCAAATTCCTGGATCATCTTTACAATCATTACTCTGAACTCCTCGAGTACACTGCCTACCTCCACTTCACTTCACTGTTCTTCAGGGATTTTATCTTGTTCCTTCATCTGAAACATATTCCTCTGCCGCCTCAGTCTGTCTAAATTTCTACTTGTATTTTTATGTGTGTGGTAGGTTAATTACATTTCTCAACCTTGGAGAAGTGGGATGTCCTGTATGTCCCAGCAGTACACTTCCCTCTCATCCCTGAAGGATCAGGGACCAGTCTGTTTGCAGACCCAGTTCCACAGGCTGTGTGATCGTAGTTTTCTTGCTTCTGGTGTCTGCCCCTGGCTGGATGGGGCTGCTCTAGAGGCTTGTGCAGGCTTCCTGACAGGAAGGGCTGGTGCCAGCCCACTGGTTGGTGGAGCTGATTCCTCACCCTCTGGTGGGCAGGGCCGTGTCAAAGGGTGTGTCCAAAGACAGCTGTGGGCTCAGGAAGTCTTTAGGCAGCCTGTCTGCTGACAGATGCAGCTGTGTTCCTGCCCACTTGGTTGTTTGCTTGAGGTGTCCCAGCACTGGAGCCTACAGGCTGTTGGGTGGGGCCAGGTTTTGGTGCTAATGACCCAAGCAAGATGTCAGCCTCCAGCAAGAGTTCATGAAGATGAATACTCCCTAATACATCTGCCACTGGTTTTTATGTCCTAAGGGTGAGCCACAGCTGCCCCCTACCTTCCCAGGAGACCCTCCAAGACCAGCAGGTAGGTCTGGCACAGGCTCCTATGAAATTACTGCTTTTGCCCGGGTTCCAGGTGCATGAGATTCTGCATGTGCCCTTTATGAGTGAGGTCTCTGCTTCCCCCAGTCCTGTGGAGCTCCTGCTATCAAGTCCCACTGGCCTTCAAAGCCAAATGCTCTGGGAGCTCCTCTTCCTGATGCCAGGCCGCCAGCTGGGGAGGCTGACGTCAGGCTCAGAACTCTCACTCCTGTGGGAGAAATTCTGTGATATAATCATTCTCCAGTTTTTGTGTCGCCAGGTAGTAAAGGATTTGATTACATCACAAGTGCACCCCTCCTATAATCTCATTGTGGTTTCTTTTTTATATCATGTAGAATATCTTTTTTGGTAGGTTCCAGCTTTTTCTTTAATTGATGATTGTTCAGCAGTTAGTTGTGATTTTGGTGTGCTCATAAGAGAAGGTGGGCTCAAGGTCCCTCTTCTCCACCATCTTGTCCCGAATTTGCTGGTACATGTTTTTGTGCACTGAATCTTATCCCTGGCTTTATTATTTCCCTGCCTTCAGGACTCCCTCTCATTCTTTTTATATTTATGTATATCGGCAAACCAGTTCAAACACTTTTTAGGGAAGCTGGAGGTAGGACACACACACACACAAAACAGGCAAATCTGAAAATAAACTTAAATTATAAATTAGGATATAGGGACAAGCACACACAAATATTACAGTACACTATGCTGTAAATAACAGTTCTTTAGGCTCTCTTAGTACATTAGTGAATCCAAAGAACAAAAAGCTTACATTAATTAAACAGGTTGGTTATCCCTAAACTATCTTACTAACTTTAGAATGAATGACAGGCAGCCCTGTACTCTGTACTCTGATGGAACCAAAAGCTCCTGTGCAGTGAGTGGGTGCCAGTAAGGCTGCCTGTCCAGCAGGACGAGCCTCAACCTCCAATGGCAAGGGGCTTATTCACCTGCTATGGGATCACTGGGAAGAATGGACAAAGTGGGGTGACTGTTTTCAGAAGATTTACCAAACTTTTGGCATTTAAAACATAAGCCCACAAAAAACTCCCCCAAACCCACACCTTAATGTTTGGGACAGACATTTAAGGTTATAAAAGACCGTTAAAAGGCACTATATTTCAAAGATTTTTTTTTCAAGATGAGTTCTTTTATCAAAATCTGTTTGTTGGAAATATATTCACCTAGTGTGTTAACAGTTCAAAGTGTCTAGACATTTCTCTGATGGTATAGTTTCTCAAAATGTATTTGGACTCCTCTTTTGGAATTGCCTTCAGTGTACCTTCTGAATATCTTCAGTGATAGCAAGCCACCATCCATTAAATGGATTGAGTTTCTGGAGGCAATCTTTATTGAAGTGCGTGGAAAAATCTGAGTAATAAGTGTTGTTGATTATAAACTATTTATAACAGCCAGATCAGAACCCTGCACATATGGTTTTTCAAGGCAGTTCACCTGTTCATCCCAGCTGGAGTCAAGGAAGATGCTGAGGTGAACCTGAGGAGTCACAGCAACAGTGAGGCTCAGCTGGAAGCCAGCCTAGAACTGTATACAGCAAATGGGGAGAAAAGGAGGATTTGACAATGTTTAAAACTTCATCTGCTATCCAGTATAATTTATTATGAAAAATGATCATTTTCCTTTTTTCTTTTTTATTAGGTTGTTATATTTATAACAATGTAATAAATCTGGAGGTAGGAATACACTAAATTATGAGGCCAAAATGTTAGGAAAAGCACAATGACAATGTGCTGGCTTCAAGTACCTGTTACTATGTACATGACTTGGGTCACCAGGGGCCTGAAAACTTACTTAAACCTAAAAAACTGCAAACTTAAAAAAAAAAAAAAAAAAGACCAAAAAATCCTGCAAGAATTAATCAAATGCATTTTTTCTTTAAAAAAAAAAATGAGAATACTCTAGTCAAAAAAGTGAGGAGTTCCAGAAAGGGAATTTTAATTACTGTAAGACTGAAACAAATATTGTACCTTATGCTAGTAACGGAACCTACTTTAAGAAATGAAAAGAAGGGGCTTCCCTGGTGGCGCAATGGTTGAGAGTCTGCCTGCCGATGCAGGGGACACAGGTTCGTGCCCCGGTCCGGGAGGATCCCACATGCCGTGGGGTGGCTGGGCCCGTGGGCCATGGCTGCTGAGCCTGCGCGTCCAGAGCCTGTGCTCCGCAGTGGGAGAGGCCACAGCAGTGAGAAGCCCGCGTACCACAAAAAAAAAAAAAAAAAAAAGAATACATAGAAAAAGACAGGTTTTTTGAAAAATCTGAGGGTTAAGTTTCAGCCTAATTTTGTTGTTATTGTTGGAAGAGTAATGAAGAATCTATTTTGGGGAACTGCTGGTATCACTTCAACTACAAATTTATTTTCAGAATGGAAAATTCAAAAGTGATGTCTCATTTTGTATTATGTTGACTTAAATCCCACGTTGAATATTTATTTTGTATTTTATTTGATGGAAATAAATCTCTGAGAGCTTAAGAATGTTTTTTCAAGTCTATCTTGTATAACATGTTTTCTTCTCTTCATGTTTTGAACATAAAAATGTATTTTTAAGGAAAACAGAGCAATGCTAGTAATAATAATAAATCTTTCCTTAAAATGTCCACCTCAAACCACCTTTCTTGTTGATTCTCATTTCTCATTTTATTTCCACCACATATACTTCTGGTTCCCATGTCAAAGTACTCTTAAAAAATGAAAAAGTTATTTTTTGGAAGGATAGAGATATATTGATATTTTTGCAAGTAGTTTTGCTAATATCCTTTTGTATTTCTAAAGAACCTCTTACTGGACCTACCCTTTGTGCAGGTTTATGGTTTTAGAGACATAGGCTATAGGTTATTTTGTGCAATTTTCTCACTCAGGTGCTACTAAAAAGCAGAAAAAATAGCAAAGAACATGTCGAGAAACAGCTACTTATTTTCAAGACACATTTATGGGTGAGAGGAGAACTTATGGCACACATCCACATCTCTGAACAAGGGAAAATAAAGAGAGTTATACATACCTTTACTAAGCAATTTTTGTGTCCAGGTACAGAGCCATTTACATAGATTATATTGTGCTTTGTGTTTATTCTCCACACCTGAAGTGGAAATAAAATCAAACCTTAAGAGTTAAAAATATTAGAATATACTTATATCAATACAAACAAAAGCTGAGGCTATAAGTAGCCTGTAAAGAAATAATCATGTTAGCACCTCAAAATATTGAATGAGAATAAAAATTTCAAATCCTATGGATGACTTGTACTGTAATACTACAACAGATATGTCTCATGTAAGTGGTAGAAAACTCTCATTTTAAGTATAAATGTGACTGAACGATCAAGACTACTTCGATATTTCAATATTCTCCTGGCACCATTAAGAATAACACATGAAAATTCAATTTTATTTTATTCTTAGTTAACATGAGCTTGCTGCAACTAGAAACTGGGAAGCTGCAACCTCTCTGGGTCTAATTTTTTTAAAAAGTGTGCTGAGCAGATGGCCTTCAAACAGATCTTCATGTGGGAAAAACATTTACACAAATGAGAGAACAGTCAAGAAATGGTATTGAAAAAGTATTTGGGGGTAAAATCAAGTTTGACCCATAGCTCACGGCTAAACGTTAAATACTAGGGCAACTGAAATCTCTCTCCTGTCACACATATGCATACATGAAAAGAAAATGCACAAAGACAGATACAAATGGTTGTCTATGGCAAGTATAAATGTAACAGAAGAGGGGAAAAAAAACCCCTTAGATTTAATTATATAAAATTTTAAAAAATTCTGCTGGTTAAAATTTATAAATAAAATACATCTAGAATAGAGAATGAAAGAATATGTACCAAAATGTTACCAGTGGTTGTCTTTGGGGGTTGTTCTTTTGAATGACCTATTTTCTTTTTTGTACTTTCTATACTTTTCACACATATAGACAGATTAGTTGTTTTAATAAAAATATAATTACATGGCACCTATTATGTACAACTCATTATGTACAACTCATTCACTTAGATATTACATATGTTCCTCAAGTTAGCAGACAGTGAATTTAACTCCCCGCCCCTTTTAAATATATAATTATTTTACAAAAATGGATATATACCACATGCTTTTTTAGTACTCTATTTTCCTATTTTGATTGTCTCCTATTTTGTCTTCCTCTCTCCTATTCCTCACCCACATCCACCCCACACATTTGACATTTAATCGAAAGCAATATGATATATAACCATCTACTCTTCTCTGTGCTTACATGGCATGGTGACATATACATGTAGGGAGTTTCTGTTTACTCTTTTATAAGAGTATTATACGTAATGCTCTGAATCTCTATTTTTTCATGCAACAACACTGTGGAAATCTTCCAGGTCAAATAGTAGACAATTAACTTTTTCTTTTTAATGAGTGCATTTTCCATGGCTTGCATGTTAAATGAACATATATGACAACTCCAACACACACACACACACACACACACACACACACACACAGAGTACACGTTTTCCCCACCCCTCAATAATTGTAAAACCTATTA
This sequence comes from Aethalodelphis obliquidens, assembly GCF_003676395.1. NCBI lineage: Eukaryota > Metazoa > Chordata > Mammalia > Artiodactyla > Delphinidae > Aethalodelphis > Aethalodelphis obliquidens. Next base: position 12,177,333 of record NW_020838000.1, read on the forward strand.
GAACCACCATACGCAGACACACGTTAAATATGTATGCTGGTGCGTTTGCCTTTAGGCACTAATTTAACCACTCCTATAAAAAGCCACTCCAGAAACTTACTTTCAGTCCAAATGCTGTCCTATCTATGTTCCCCAATTGCCCAGGCATTTTGGTTCCAGGCCAGACTCTGGCAACATCCTAAAGGAGAGAAACAAAAGTAGCACTTTTAAGCAGTATTCTCAATTTCAAACAGTACCAATCAAACCAAAATGCAAATAAGATATGTCATTAAAATGTTTTATTTTTTCCTCCATTTTGCTAGCCCCCAGTAAAGAACTAAACATGGATTTAGTCACATTTACCCCTAGAGAATTCCCTTTCTAAATTAGATTAGAACAAAAAAATATAGACTAAGAACATATTTAGGAGAAAAATTCAGTAACAAGAGAGCAGCAACTGAGCCAATAATGGCTGAGAAGGACATAAAAACATGTCACACCACCATTCAAAGAAAAAATGGACTGCCTGGCCTGTTTTCACAAATCTTCTGTATTAACTGACTTGGACTCCATCCAGTCCACAGCTGCTGGAATGGTCCTACTCTCCCACCCTGGCTTTTGATGTTACTATCCTTCTGCAACGTGACTGAAGGAGAGAGTTAGTTACCACCAATAGTGAGAAACTTAGCTTCCATTATCAATATATTCACTTATCTGGTCAATCCTATAATTCACAGAAAATTATCTCAGAATGGCTAACTAACACTCAACACATGCACATAGTACATTTTAAATTTAGACTCTGGGTATACAGCCAACAACTATGTGTTCACAAGTTACTTGAGTTATTAGTCCACTCTAGTCCCCCACTTCAGTGAGGTTCTGTTACTCATTTGAAATAGTTATGTTCATTTTCTAATTATATTCCATTATGGATTCCCCCCCATTTTTATTTTACTTTGAATTTGTAAAACATTAACATGGTTCCAAAGTAAAAAGTATTAACAAAAAAGTATATCTAGTTAAGTGCCACTCCTGAGCCCTTCCATACTCTTCCCACCCAAGAGTAAGAATCCCCCAGGCTCTTTATGATACACCTCTGGGAGAGATATTCAGTAGGACTAAATTAGCAGTACAAATCTCCTTCTCTCCTTCCTATGCTCTTATTGTCTATTTCTCCATTTTTTCTCTATTACTTTCCCCTTCATCATTATATTGTCCTTGACAACTTTTCCCAATGGTCTCTTCTAAGGCAAAAACAAATCTGTGAAGGAAGCAGTGTGGGAAGATGGCAGGGCATTCTGATCCCTGATCACTTACAGCTGACTTCAGAGTGTAGGATGGGAGACAGAGATGGGAAAGAAAGTAGGCAGACAAGTACTGAGAACACTGGCCGTAAGTACGTAGGATATAACCAAATGATTCAAGTCTGGCTCTGGAAAGTAAGGCCAGGACCCATAAATGTGACTTTTATTAGGACCCACCTGGAGTAAGATTCAAATAATGTGACTTGATCCCAAGGACAGACTAAAGCACCATATACACAAAAGCTGAATCTTTAGTACTAAAAAGAGGATCACTAAGTTATACTTACACCAGTTGAAATAGCTCCAGGCCTTCTGTGGGTTTTTGTTTGACCGTGAGTAGCTGGCTGGCCTTTAAATCCCCATCTTTTCATGACACCTTGGAAACCTTTACCAATACTGAACAAGATAAACATTAGAATTTACATAATGAACAGAGGATAAAATACCCCCAACTGTATACTTTGATAGTACCTTAGAGTTTTTAGCTAAGTTCCTTACCCAAATAACTAGAAAAGGCCATACAAGCAAAACTACAAATGAACATGCCTTTATCTCTGTCCTGGTTTGCACCCCTTCCTGGAGTCTCATTCTACATAAAATGATTAGTTCAAGATTGTGAGACAACAGCAAGCTAAGCAGTTCTATCATCCTAATCCTATGACACAACACAGTAAAAGTGGGACATTTTATAAGCTCAAAGTACTTGTAAGCAATGCAGCAGGCCACCATTAAGACCCCCACCTTCTGTAAAGCAACTATACTCCAATAAAAATTAAAAACAAAAAAACCCCCTGAAAAAACCCACCTCCTGGTACACATGCCCCTGTGTGATCAATCACCTCCCCTTGAGTCTGTGTGGACCTAGCAACTCACCTCTTAAGGAATAAACTATGGCAGAAGAGATGAGATGTCACCTCTGACTCTTGGTTACAAAGACACTGGCTTCCATCTCTGCACTCTCGGTTCTGAAGGAAGCCAGCTGCTATCCTATGGAGAGTTATGCAGCAAAGACCTCTCTAGCCAGCAACTGTGGACCTGACGCTCACCAGTGGCCATGTTAATGAGTTTGTAGGCACTTCTTCCCAAGTTGAACCCTGAGATGACCACGGCCTTGACTGTTGCCTCGGCTGCAGCTTCGTGAGAGACCCTGAGCCAGAGGCACCCAGCTAAGCTGTACTGGGAGTTACGACCACAGAAACTGTGAGGTAATAAATGTTTGTTGTTTTAGGCTGTTGTATTTTAGGGTAGTGTGCTAGGCAGCAATATACAATACAACACAAAATAAAACAGTAATAATGCTCTAAATGCTGAACAAGTTTAGAAGATGGATCTTGGTTTCAAGGTTTGAATCAGAAGCCAATGGAGAAATAAAATCAGAGAAAAAATCTAATATTTCAATTTTTAAACAAAACCATTCTATTTTCAAATTCTGCTAACTAGAGAAACATTATGCAGTGTAGGTAGAAACGACACTAAGGTTCAAGCAGCATCAGAGTTTATCTCTGTCAAATATATCAGGACAAATGATACAAGGAAAGGGCTAGAATGAATTGTAAGACTCTACCAGCCTTAGTTTTATAGACTCTTAAGATGAACACTTTTTCCACCTTTCATTAGATAATATGTCAACATATTTTTCATGCTGTGTTCCCTTAATTTAATAAAGCTAGCTATTATTAAATAAATAGTGCCCAGTTCAGGACATTTACAAAAAGGACCAATAACAAAAGATTTTGAAAACTATGTAATTTCCACAAGGACTTTGCTATGCATTTAACAAAGAATTATCAGAGAGTAATGGATTGAAGTAAGCCCACATGACTAAGATGGTTTGTTTTAGATAACTCAAGAAACCAGCATAAAAATAATACAAATATGTATAGAATATAACAGTCGAATAATATCATATCACATGTCAAAAGTTATTTGTATATGAATAATTTAAATGTAGCTTTTTTCACATTAATCAACTGAACACATCACATGGAGTACACTGACCAGCACACCTTGTTTTATTATGCTCCGCAGATACAGTGGTTTTTACAGTTTGAAAGGTTTGTGGTAACCTTGTGTGATCAGATAATGATTAGCACTTTTTGGCCATGAAGTTGGTTTTTTTTTAAATTTTTATTGGAGTATAGTTGCTTTACAATGTTGTGTTAGTTTCTGCTGTACAGCAAAGTAAATCAGATATACATATACATATATCCACTCTTTAAAATTTCCTTCCCATTTAGGTCACCTACTCAAGAGCATTGAGTAGAGTTCCCTGTGCTATACAGTAGGTTCTTATTAGTTACCTATTATATATATAGTAGTGCATATATGTCAGTCCTAAACTCCCAATTCATCCCACCCTACCCTTCCCCCCTTGGTAACCGCAACTTTGTTTTCTACATCTGTGACTCTATTTCTGCTTTGCAAACAAGTTCATCTGTACCATTTTTCTAGATTCCACATATAAGTGATATTATACGATATATGTCTTTCTCTTTCTGACTTACTTCACTCTGTATGACAATCTCTAGGTCCATCCATGTCGCTGAAAATGGCATTATATTTCGTTCATTTTTAAGCCATGAAGTATTTTTAAATTAAGGCACATACATTGTTTTTTTAGATATAATGCTATTGTACAGGCTACAGTACAGTGTTAAACATAACTTCTATATGCACTAGGAAACCAAAAGCTTGACTCGCTTTACTGCCGTTGTCTGGAACCAAACTGCGGTATCTCCGAGGCGTGCCTGTACATAATTGATTTTTTGCCTCCAAAATTCAAAATAATGCTTATGCTTGATCAAAGAGCTAAAACAGAAATTTAACATATATTCATTGAAAAGTCACTATAAACTATGCAAGGTTAACATCTAAGAAGGCAAACTATGATAATCAAATATTTTACTGAAATTTTGCTTCAGAAACTTAACAAATATTTCTACTTAACGCTGAATTTTAGAATATATTGATATTTGAAAAATAAATGCTTTGCAATTTAAAAATAAAAAAGAAGTACCTAAAGAGTCATTTGAACTTATGATATTGTTTGGCAAATAACATTTTAAAAAATGGTTTATAAATTTATTTCATTTATTTTATTTTTGGCTGCACTGGGTCTTCGTTGCTGCACGTGGGCTTTCTCCAGTTGTGGCGAGTGGGGGCTACTCTTCGTAGTGGTGCATAGGCTTCTCATTGTGGTGGCTTCTCTTGTTGCAGAGCAGGGTCTCTAGGTGCGCGGGCTTCAGTTGTTTTACAGCGCAGGCTCAACAGTTGTGGTGCATGGGCTTAGTTGCTCCACAGCATGTGGGATCTTCCCAGATCAGGGCTCGAACCCATGCCCCCTTCATTGGCAGGTGGATTCTTACCCAATGCACCACCAGGGAAGTCCTGGCAAATAACACTTTAAAGAAAACAAGGGAACGGACTGGCAATGCCAAATCTAAAATGAGCATGTTTTCAAAATACGGCATTCTAACACTGGTCATTCTTGGTAGAAAGTTTGTTGGTAACTTGAGTTCTCAAACTGATTCATCTCCTGCTTAAAGAGAGAGCATGCATGTGTGCACCAGTAAAAAACACTCCAGGTAAATTACAGGAAGATAATTCAGCTCATTTTACCAGCAAACGATTACAAAATCAAAGTGGTATCCTGAAACTGCTAATTACTGTCAGCCAATTACAGACTGTTTTTCAATCTAGTTCTAGAACACATCATGTTGTTATACTGTGTACTACAGGAGCCTCTTCAATAAATAACATTTAAACAAAAGGGTAAGACACACATGATGTGACAAATCACTGGCTGAATTGAGACTACGGAGAACAGAGGGCACCTGTTGCTCCACGGAGGGGGCACAGGTGTCTATTCTGTTGTTTCTCTCAGTTGTCGCCCAACTGGAGAACAAAAACAAAACAAAAAGCAAGATATGAATGAATCTACACTTAGCAAACCCACGCAGAGTTCAAACATAAGGTTTTCACAAGTCACATAAAATAATACCTTCACTTTACTAAATAGGATATAAAACACATAACGTACTTCATCTCTCCCACCCCCTTTCTGCTGCAGTTTTTAATGACAGCAGAAAAAAAACAAATAAAGGAAAATTCATATCAGCTAAGAACACAATGTTAGAAGTTCCAAATTTAGTGAAACATATCTGAAAATTAGGAAAACATAAAAAATTTATTTTATTTAGAGCATTCATACTTGCTAAAACCAAAACTTCCTCAAAAAATCTCAGAGATGCGATTTAAATTTAGGCTTTATTGCCCTTGTTTCTGGGTATATTTCCTCACTATACTTTAAGTTCATGAAGTGCAGGGATTGTGCAGCATCTAACCCTAGTGCCCTACCTAGAGAACTCAGACTAATTTTGTTACTGGCTATAACTGTGTCTTAGGAAGAGAGATGATTATTTCCTTTATTTTGTCCTGTAGTTTCCAAATGCTGTATAATGGGCTTGTTTTTTATAAAAGTTTATGAAGATTATATTAAGAAAAGGCAAGGAGGGGCTTAAAGGTTTGACTGTAAGAATCTTGCAGAATAGAATGCATAATTTAGTGTTTCCAACTGCATTCTATAAATCTCTAGAGAATACTATGAATTTCATTTCCCTGTCACATTGACAAATGCCTAAATGTCTACCAGCAGACACAAAGGTTTTAATACAAACCCATCATGTATTTCCCCACTTTGTGGGAAACTGCCTTTGACTGCATGGTTCTGGATACACTTTTATATGCAGATAAAACAAAATGTCCATGAGGTGAGGAGTGCTCTCGAGTCCATCCATTCTGAGTCCTCAAGGAAATTCCTTCAAAATTCTCATCACTGAGTTTTGCCCTTGCCACTGAAGATCCCTGTAAATGCTGGGAGTCAATTTCTACTCAACTCAGTGTTGTTGTCTAAACCTATTCCATCAGTGATATAAAACAGCTCCTGAGCACACAGGTAAGTCATGGTGGAATCTTCCAGTTGCTTTGTGTCCCCTCACATACAGTTAAAAGCTGGCATGGAAGATCTGTATGGCTGTTACTCTCCAGGATGAATTTGTGACAGCATGACCTGAACTGCAGGTATTCTGTTTATGTCTAAAAACTATAAAGCTCCCATCAATATCTGGGAACATTTTTACCAACAACTGACTGCTAAGAGTGGACCGCTCACAGCTTTCTGACATCAAATCTAGCTCATTCAATAGTACGAAGAGCCAAATGTGCAGTGATTTCTTTGAGTCCTCTTACAGAGGGAGCATTTTCCAGCTGTTCTAAGTAAACCCAGAACACCACGTTTGCTGTCCTGAGTTCAGTCTGCTCTTCTCAAAGAAGAAAACTCAAAAACTCAAATAATTCTGCAATATCATGGAAAGACACAACAGTTTTATGAGTATTACTTCTTCATTAATATAGAAAACAGTGAGTTATGCCACTTGGAAAACTGAGGGATTATTTTTTGGAAACAGATTTTTAGAATTGAAAGGAAACTTAGAATATGTGGAATCTAAAAAAGAAATGATACAAGTGAACATTTACAAAACAGAAACAGACTCACAGACCTAGAACACAAATTTATGGTTACCAGAGAGGAAAAGGGTGGGGAGGGATAAATTAGCCGTTTGGGATTAGCAGATACAAACTACAAAATATAAAATAAATAACCAACAAGGACCTACTGTATAGCTCAGGGAACTATATTCAATATCCTGTAATAAACCATAATGGAAAAGAACATGATAAAGGATATGTAATGTATAACTCAATCACTTTGCTGTACACCTGAAACTAACACGATATTGTAAATCAACTATACTTAAGAAAACAAAAACCTACATTAAAAAAAAAAAAAAAAGGAACCTTAGAAATCATTTACTCCCAAACCCTTATGTTAAAGATAATGAAATCCACATCCAGAGAGGTTAAGCCACTTGCCCAAGGTCAAATGCCTGGTAAATGAAAGTATCTGGTCATGCTTTTAACCCAGGTCATACTGCCTCTTGAGAAATAGAGTAAAGCAAAATAAAGTAGCATATCAGAGACGCATGGAGTTATTTCAAGGGCATCCTCATTACACTGTAAATTCCTGATGTAGCAGGTATTATGTATTCTTAAAATTACCTAGAGTGTTTTTTTTTGTTTTTTTTTGTTTTTTTTTGTGGTACGCGGGCCTCTCTCTCACTGTTGTGGCCTCTCCCGTTGGGGAGCACAGGCTCCAGACGCGCAGGCTCAGCGGCTATGGCTCACGGGCCCAGCTGCTCCGTGGCACGTGGGATCTTCCTAGACCGGGGCACGAACCCGTGTCCCCTGCACCGGCAGGCGGACTCTCAACCACTGCGCCACCAGGGAAGCCCACCTAGAGTGTTTTGTAAAGCTACTACTTTGCTATACAAAACAGTCTAAAGTAAGAGGCAACAATTTGATGTATTAGAAAATACCACAATCTAATTCCTAATGACTTAATGTTGTTAATTCATTTAAAAAGATATTTCCTATTGAGGAAAACAGATTTTTCCTTTAAAATTTTGAAACAAATGAAAAAACAGTAATATCACCAATAGCAATAGCAGCCAATAGTCCTGAGCATTCACTATGTCCCAGATCTTGAGCTAAGAGCCTTCTGTGCATTATCTCATTCAGTCTTTAAAACATGGCTATGAGGTAGGTGCTGTAATTAGTCTTGTGTTAAACATGAGGCGACTGAGAGGTTAAGAAAGCTGTTTAGGTCACAGAGCTGCTGAGAAGTAGATCCATGCTTTCCCTAGACCACCGCTGATGAGACACTCATTCTGACTTGACTGAAGAGGGATTATTTTTTAGAGACTACTTCCCTCTACAGTTTACTCATTTTGAAAACTGTATGCTTAAAAATTTACTGCTTTGAATAGTAAATAAAGTAACTTATTAAAAATGAATAAAATTGCAAATGTGCAGGGCTGGAGAGCAATTGTTTCCTGAAGGCAGCATCCACCTTCTTTCCCTCCGAGTTCCCAGCAAACACCCACCAGTCAGAATAACAAGCTAGTGGGGAAGGCTTCCGACCATGTGCAGGCAACCTTCTCTGAACAGTGTGCAGGACTGCTCACACAGCCCAGAGTCTTTGCTTTGTTAAGAACCTACCTGGCTTTTTAATCACCTTAAGGCTCTGATGGACAATATTTCTGTACACATTTTGATATTTTAATGAAAGAACCCAAATTAACTCTCCCCAACTCCTTTCAGTTTTACTACCATGGATAACATTATCAAAGTAAGCACCTATTTTTCTATTTTGAGGCCAAAGGGTAATGAGGATTTAAAGCACACTGTTAACTTCAAAAAAAGTAAGATTACGCCAGAAATTGCTATTAAAGTAATATGATTGTGCCTGAAAATATATGGGTTGTTTTCATTAGCCCAGACTCATAGAGTTTTAGATTATCTTTCACTCAGAAAGAAGTAGCTGAATGAGCTGTTTTCTGATTTCAATCTGGGATTCAAGAAATTACTTTAGGCTTGCCACTGTCATGAATTCAAAGTTCAGTAAGACACCTGGCAGGAAAGTGCCCCCATGCCCACCGTTATGGATGCATCACCACCTGTGTCCTTCAAGTCCTTTGAGACAGGGACCTAACGTTTTCTCCTAAACACTGCAGAATGCATTTTTACAGTTTTATTTTTATCTTACTTTAATTTTTTTCTGATTTCGTTCCCTAAAAAAGGAAAAATTCTACAAGTTAAAATAAGCACTGCTAGGATTCAACAGAAAACAATGGACTAAACATCCTATGTTGAGGGTAGAATCAACAGTCATACTTTATCTCACCCACTCTTTATATATTATCTAGAGAAGTTTCCTCCTCAAAACTGAGAAAGAAAGGGAAAATGTTAGGCCCCCAAACCCATCATCTATTAGAAGTTATGGTGGAATATAATTACAGAATAAGAATATAATCTTTAAAAGGGTCCTAGTATAGGAAGTGGGTAGTGGTGGTGGTGTGGGGAACGTATCAATATATGTGCTACACTTTAAATTTTATTTAGAATAAATTACATAAAACTGCCATATTTCAAAGATTGGGCCTTATTACCTATTTATAGCATAATGAAAACTGTGAAAAATTATTCTGCTAGAATGGTTTTATATATTAGATGTAAAGATCTTTCCCATATAATCTAAATTTGTATACTCAGACCTTTTAGATAAAAAACTATTTCTGGTTTAAAAGTAAAAATTAAAAAGAACTCTAGTAAATATATTCACCTCACACTCTAATGCAACAATGGTAAATTTACTTATTTATATAGAAAATTATATCCAAATTCAGCACAGGTAAATACAATGTATCTTTCAGTGTAAGCAGATTTCCCAATGCAATCATTGAAAGAGGAACATTTTAAAAATTTAAGGAAGCCTTCAAGAGGGCGCTACTGTTGGTTACTGGTCACTAAAAAGAAAATGTCTGCAGACAATTTCATTCTTGAAGTAGAAAGATTCTATTAACATTGTATTTTCTTAAATTAGTACTTTTCCATTTTAATTTTTCTTATTTAGTTTGTTATTTCTAAAGTATATTTTAATCCAGCAATTAAAATTGAAGGTATAAGGTAAAAAACTTGAAATATAAGTATAGATTTAACCATTAAATATCACTATTACAACATGAGAAAAATGAACAATTTCAATTAAGAAAAATGTCTCAAACAAATTCATCTCTAATGGAAAGGAGATGATGAAGCCAGTTACTAAGGAGACCAGTTTTCAGTTTCATGCTAACTAAAATGTGGGTAATACAAAGGCCTGCTTTTACTGGCAATGTTATTTGAAACTGGATTAATTAGACTTGCCTGCTTTAAAACAGATGTTCATGTTATAATTTGAGTAGAGTTGAGAAAAGGCAGGCACTGGGACTCTGTGCTGGGTAAAGGAGCAGCAGGAAAAGAAGGTCCACTGGTGAGTTCCTGACTATTCTCCAGTCCAGTGATTCTCAGAGTGTGGTCCCTGGACTAGCAACATCCACACAACCTGGGAACTTGTTAGAAATGCAAATTCTCAGGTACTACCCCAGATCTAATGAATCTGAAGATTGGTGGGGGAGTGGAGGTAGGGGAGATTGTGAAGCCCACTGAAGTGTGGGAAATGATGCTCCAGGCTGTGAACCCATGTCCCTCATCTGACCTAACCATGTCACTGCACCATTTTTTCTCTAGTGTTTGCACCTGTAACAGGATTAATAATAAAGACAATGGAGCCCAGAAGTTTCAAAATTTTAAAACAGGGGCTGAAAATGGAGGACAAGGTAGAAAATCTCTGGCTGTAAGTGAGCCATACCAAGAGACTGCAAGAACTCAGAGCCTATGTCCAAAAGATAATGGTTCCATTTACAGTTAACAAGGAAAAAAAACATTCTCATTGGCTGTGAGGGCTAAAACACCAAGCCGGGGGAACTGTCCAAAAAATGAGAAGCATCAGGGAAAGGATGTAAAAGAATTTAAAAAGGAAAAAGAAAAGCAAGCAAATTCATGTGTGCGTGCATGTACACATGCACAGGAAAGTCAACAGCAAAGAGACAGCTTCCACCAGGACTGGGTGTAGCTGAGACCTAATAAGCCTGTACCCAGGAGGAATCCAAAACATCTCCACATGAGGACAGAGCTCTGTAAATTCGGAAGCACTTACAAGCATCCTGAGGCCGTAATAACATGCCAGCTCCAAGAGCTGCAGCCATTGGCAACATTTAGTGAAAGGTCAAAGTCTGTTTCATTTTGATCTCAAGTAATACCCCGAAAAGGTACGCACACCAGAGTACAGTGCACATGCTACACAAAGTCAAACAGAAAACGGTACTGCAACCCACACAACAATGAGGGTTTTCTCAAATGCAGGCGCCCCTTTTCCAGAGTTGAATGTCAACTACTCTAAATCCCAGGGTTAGTTACTCTCCCAGCTCTCATCAGCCATCTAGTCCTGAGGCTGGCACATGGCTGTACACACTCTTGTTTTCTAGGTACACGATCTTAAAACACAAAACAAAACCAACACACTCTCCTTCCACTTTACACTCACAAGGAGAAGCCTGAAGTTTTAAAAATAGCTTTTAGGAAGCCAAGGAAACCCAACAGTAGCATATGAAATGAAAGCATCTAGTGAACACAGGCACTGAAAGGGTTAGGCTCCAACCCAAGCTAGTCACAAACACTGCCACAGAGCATCTGCTAACAAAGGAATCCGACTTTGCAGGGCTTCCTGAATATCTCATTTACCCTGTAAAATATGTAACGGAATGCACACCTTATTAACTGTGTGTAAATTAACAAATTACCGTGAGGCATTTTATCATACGTAATAATTCAGGCATTTAAAAAGTAAAACCATCTGATTCACAACACACACGTCTCCCCACTTACTCAAACCAAAGTTTTACAGCTCCAATATTTTGACTTCTTCACAAGGGTAGGCAGGACAAACGTTTCCAAAAGACCAGTAATTTCAGACGCCCCAGCAAGTAGGAATGAGTTCGCAACAATCAGGAAGCAGGGAGAAAAAGAGGAAGGTTCACAGTCTCTTTAAAGAGGCCCCACTTTCCTCTACTCCACCGCCAACCGAGCCCACTCCACTTCGAAAGAGCTAATCAAAAGTTAAGGCCCCTGGGCTTCCCTGGTGGCGCAGTGGTTGAGAATCTGCCTGCCAATGCAGGGGACATGGGTTCAAGCCCTGGTCTGGGAAGATCCCACATGCCGTGGAGCAACTAGGCCTGTGAGCCACAACTACTGAGCCTGCGCCCCTGGAGCCTGTGCTCCACAACAATAGAGGCCGCGATAGTGAGAGGCCCGCACACGGCGATGAAGAGTGGCCCCCGCTTGCCGCAACTAGAGAAAGCCCTCGCACAGAAACGAAGACCCAACACAGCCAAAAATAAATAAATATTAAAAAGTTAAGGCCCCTAGGACCTGTGTGCAATGGCCCGTATTTAAAAGTAGGCAGTAATAATGTGGAAGTGAAGAAATATCTGACCGCATTTAAGAAACCGATGCTGGATTTATCTGGTTTCCTTGGATATAAGAAGCTGCTCTGTCTCAGTCACTGTGACTCTAAGGTTAACCCAGAGCACCAGTGGGCCACTGTTCATTTTCAAAGAGTTCTCAGTCAGAATATTCCAAAAACAAAACAGGCACATAAATCAGTGAAACTACCATCTATGCTGATAGAACACGAAACAAGAATGGACAAGAGCTGGGAAATTGCCTGGTGGTCCAGTGGTTAGGAATGGGCACTTTCACTGCCGTGGGCCGGGGTTTGATCTCTGGTTGGGGAACTAAGATCCTGCCAGCCACATAGACAAGAGCTGATATCTGGAGTTAAGCTTAGCTTAGATCATGTGGATTCTAACAACTGATACTGAACAATTTATTTCTATTTTTTTTAATTTTAATTTTTTTATTTTTGGCTGAGTTGGGTCTTCATTGCTGCGTGCCAGCTTTCTCTAGTTGCAGCTAGTGGGGGCTACTCTTCATCGCGGTGCGTGGGCTTCTCATTGCAGTGCCTTCTCTTGTGGCAGAGCATGGGCTCTAGGTGCGCGGGCTTCAGTAGTTGTGGCACACAGGCTTAGTAGTTGTGGCTCGCGGGCTCTAAAGCACAGGCTCCGTAGTTGCGGCGCACGGGCTTAGTTGCTCCACAGCATGTGGGATCTTCCTAGACCAGGGCTCGAACCCGTATCCCCTGAATTGGCAGGCGGATTCTTAACCATTGAGCCACGAGGGAAGTCCCTGAACAATTTCTTCTTTTTTTTTTTAACTTCTTTATTAGAGTATAATTGCTTTACAATGGCGTGTTAGTTTCTGCTTTATAACAAAGTGAATCAGTTATACATATACATATGTTCCCATATCTCTTCCCTCTTGTGTCTCCCTCCCTATCCCACCCCTCCAGGCGGTCACAAAGCACCGAGCTGATCTCCCTGTGCTATGCGGCTGCTTCCCACTAGCTATCTACCTTACATTTGGTAGTGTATATATGTCCATGCCTCTCTCTCGCTTTGCCACAGCTTACCCTTCCCCCTCCCCATATCCTCAAGTCCTTTCTCTAGTAGGTCTGTGTCTTTATTCCTATCTTACCCCTAGGTTCTTCATGACATTTTTTTTTTCTTAAATTCCATATATATGTGTTAGCATACAGTATTTGCCTTTCTCTTTCTGACTTACTTCACTCTGTATGACAGATTCCAGGTCTATCCACCTCATTACACATAGCTCAATTTCGTTTCTTTTTATGGCTGAGTAATATTCCACTGTATATATTTGCCACATCTTCTTTATCCATTCATCTGATGATGGACACTTAGGTTGTTTCCATCTCTGGGCTATTGTAAATAGAGCTGCAATGAACATTTTGGTACATGACTCTTTTTGAATTATGGTTTTCTCAGGGTATATGCCCAGTAGTGGGGTTCCTGGGTCATATGGTAGTTCTATTTGTAGTTTTTTAAGGAACCTCCATACTGTTCTCCACAGTGGCTGTATCAATTTACATTCCCACCAACAGTGCAAGAGGGTTCCCTTTTCTCCACACCCTCTCCAGCATTTATTGTTTCTAGATTTTTTGATGATGGCCATTCTGAGTGGTGTGAGATGATATCTCATTGTAGTTTTGATTTGCATTTCTCTAATGATTAGTGATGTTGAGCATTCTTTCATGTGTTTGTTGGCAGTCTGTGTATCTTCTTTGGAGAAATGTCTATTTAGGTCTTCTGCCCATTTTTGGATTGGGTTGTTTGTTTTTTTGTTATTGAGCTGCATGAGTTGCTTATAAATTTTGGAGATTAATCCTTTGTCAGTTGCTTCATTTGCAAATATTTTCTCCCATTCTGAGGGTTGTCTTTTGGTCTTGTTTATGGTTTCCTTTGCTGTGCAGAAGCTTTGAAGTTTCATTAGGTCCCATTTGTTTATTTTTGTTTTTATTTCCATTTCTCTAGGAGGTGGGTCAAAAAGGATCTTGCTGTGATTTATGTCATAGAGTGTTCTGCCTATGTTTTCCTCTAAGAGTTTGATAGTTTCTGGCCTTACATTTAGGTCTTTAATCCATTTTGAGCTTATTTTTGTGTATGGTGTTAGGGAGTGATCTAATCTCATACTTTTACATGTACCTGTCCAGTTTTCCCAGCACCACTTATTGAAGAGGCTGTCCTTTCTCCACTGTACATTCCTGCCTCCTTTTATCAAAGATAAGGTGACCATATGTGCATGGCCTGAACAATTTCTATATAAACACATTTAAAGGCTTGGTGACTTCATTCCATAGTGAGATAACCTCAACTGATTTTTGAAAAAATACTTCTGTAAGATTTAAAGTTTCCTGGAGATTATCTAGCCAGTACTGGGCTTATCTTAACAGATGGTAAGATATTAAAAAAAAACTACAGTACCCCAAATACCACCACCCAACATAAGTATGATTCAAAGTCAGCATTTCTGTTAGAGTGAAAATTAAGTGTTAATTTCTACCAAATTTGAACCCTTGTTTACACATGACAAAATATTTTGCTTTTATGGAAGAGGTCTCTTCTAGTGCTAAGAGATGATGCCATGCTGTTGAAGACGCCTAAGGTGTAATCCTATTTCTTCTTTCAGCTCATGAAAGGATTTTAACACAGTTCCACAAACGCTTTATACAGTTAGTTACCTTAGGGGAACCTTAAGCACAACTATCGCAAATAGTGCAAGATGTTTGTAATTTAACTGCTTCCCTTATCTTTCACCAACAAACCAAATGCCACCTTTGGTCTTCAAACAGATGTGGGCACAGCTCACAAGGAACATGAGTTCCTTGTGGGAACTCAGTAATGGACCTTTCTCTTAATCCCATCTCAAGAAGCACACATCTCAGTTCAAAAGATGTAACCCAAAGTGAACTCTTCACATACAGCTAATTCGGTGCAATTTAAAAACCAGTACCATCAGTAACATTAAGGATTAGAGTTATGAATGAGAATAATGGTTACTTATCCTTTATTCACTGACTTTGAAAGGCTGCACTTCTTTCACTCACTCTGCTGTGTTTTAATATACAAAGAAAACAAAAGGAAAAAACCTGTTACGTGGACCTACGTTTTGGCCGTGACATCCACATACTGTCCTGGGCGAAAGTGAGCAGCATAAAGAGGAGTGCCTTTATGAAAGAAAACAAAAAATCAGTATGAAATCAGCCCAAAAACAACTTCATTAAACATAAACTACATACAGGAAGCCTTCTAGCTATCAGATTTCAAAATGTCAGGAGAGTCTCTTCTGCAATTTTAATTATTAGAAATGTCAACAATAAAATAATAAAACTGCTCAACAAATGTATTTTAATGGACTGTATGTAGGCTGAAGTATGGGGCACATGGTGCTGGAGTGGCCAACAGCCCACGGCCACTGGTGCGCTTGTGCCTTCACAGAGGCCAACGTGATACTGGCTGAAACAGGCAACTCCTGTGACAACACTGTTCCTGCTGGTAAATACATGAGATTCTTGGTTGTTTCTGTGAATAACAATATGTTAAGATGTATTTCCTATTTCAAATAAGGAAAATAAAAATAAGAGAATGACTCAAAAAACACTGGGGCTGGATCAAGTCTTTTTTTTTTTTCCTATTGGAGACAAGTTATCCAAAAATAGGAATCAACATTAACATCATCCAGTAAAAGACTTTTTTTTTAAAGCTGGAACCAATGTAGTAGAGAATGTAATCAAAAGCTATTTTGTTTGTTTAAAACAGGGAGTAAAGTGCTGTAGGTTTAGTGTCCTTAAGGTAGGACCCAACGTGGATTTATATGGGCAGAGAAAAACCTTCATTTAAGAAAAAATAGGGGAGATTAAAAAGTGACCGAATTTCTACAAGGTTGAATGACCTGAACTGCTGATATTTGACCATTTTTCACCCCCCCACACAAAAAATATCATATGGTTTGTGCTACAGCAAAAGTTAATGTGGACTTAATTTTTATACTTGTTAGTTTAATTCCATGTACTTTACCTCAAAGATGAAAAACTTGCACTTCAAAAAATACCTTCAATTCTAAGTTATATCAAGGCTGACTCTACTGCCCCTATTAATCAGGCCTATTGCAATTGTATTCTACTTCAAGAAATTCAGTTCAGGTATTAAAATATCAAATCTTAAAACATCCTTCTACAGTCTACTTGTTAGAGAACTCAAGTTCAAGAGATAGGGAGCTTTTCTGAAGTTCAAAGACATCAAAATGCCATTAACTATATGAACCAATATAATCATAGTGCCAAATCTTACTTTTTCAAGGTGCTATGGTCAGTCACTTTCCTGTTTCAGGCTACATTTTCTCAAATTATCCTATCTCAGTGAGGGTCTATTCTTCACTTAATAAAATGCCAGCCTACAAACAGTGAACTTCACATTTTAAAAGTTCGTTTATTTATTTGGAGTGGCTTTTCCAAATGTGAAACTCTCTGTACATTAAAAACAAAAGTGTTCCTCCCTCTTTCATGGAAAATAAAGAATTCTCTACAGTTCTTTCCACTTAAAAAAGAAAAAGACTTGTTTGTCCCTAGTGATTAAATCAGTTACAGTTCTATATTTAAAAATAAATGTTTGGGACTTTGTACTGTGAATTCAGCTTTATTGAAAGGGCTTACATTAAACAAATCACATATTTGGGTATTTTTACCTCCCTCTTCTCCCCGACCTCAGATTACCTGGTTTAATTACAGCATTATCTGTTACATTAAAGATTTTAACTTTCTCTTTTGGTGGCAATCCAAGTTCTCGGTAAAATTCCAATATAGATGTAGATTTCTAGAGGAAAAGCAGCACATATAAGTAACACATTAATTACAAAAAGTGGAATTTAATGCCTAGAGATCTAAACTAAGTTACTAACACTCCAGGAAAACAAATTAAAGAGCACTCTGCTTCCCCAATGAACAAAAGAGTACTCTATAGCCCTTAATTAAGGGAGGTGAGATTTTTATCCATCACACTCAGAATTGGCATAGCGTAGCTCATATAAAGAACTGGCATAGTGTAGCTCAAAGTATACGGGGAAAGACTTTTGTTCCACAGGAAAAGAAATACAGTCATGCTCATATTTGGATTTTTTTTTTTCTTTTGCGGTACGCGGGCCTCTCACTGCCGTGGCCTCTCCTGCTGCGAAGCACAGGCTCCGGACACGCAGGCTCCGGACGCGCAGGCTCAGCAGCCATGGCCCACGGACCCAGCTGCTCCGCGGTATGTGGGATCTTCCCGGACCGGGGCACGAACCCGTGTCCATTGCATCGGCAGGTGGGCTCCCAACCACTGCGCCACCAGGGAAGCCCTCATATTTGGATTTTGACTGGAGACCGTCTGTATCAAGAACCCCAATCTTGGGAAATTTGACTCTAATTTCCCTGCTGTGTCCAAGCAGTTGGGAGGAAACATGACAAGTCACATTCAAATGTACAATCAGACTTCACAGTGAGTGCCAGTGTGGCCTGGCCAACCCACATTCCCCTGTTAAATCCCTCTCACACCCACATTCACCTGTTAAATCCCTCTCACTCCCCAAGGCAGCTCCGCCACAACCTCTTAAAACCTCCAGCATTCTCCCCTCCTTCTCCCTGCTTTGAGCTGATAATGTTGCTTCTTATTGCACTGAAAAAAACAGAAGAATCGAGAGCTCTTCCCCAAGGCTTTACCACCAAATCAATCATCACCCTCCCACCCCACTCCAGGTGCACAAGAGGCACATGGGAAGCTTTCAGAGAACACCAAGGCCAAGGCCTCAGCTTGGAGGCTGTAACTTCACCAGTCTAAGGGGGCATCCAGGTGTCAGCATATTTTCAGCACTCCATACGGTTCTGATGTGAATCTGGGGCTGGGAACCACAATAACAGATGAACTGTCCATGTTCTTATTAAAGCCAAATCCTTCACTGTGTGCTGACTCCTACCTCCTCTCACCTACTCAATGGCTTTACTCCTGAAACTGTCCCCACCATCTTCTTAATCAACAATTTCCCCCTTTCCACTCGAACTTTCCTAGCAGCATAAAAGAATCACAATAACTCACATCAAAACACAAACCTTTCCTTGGCCACATTATCT
Source organism: Aethalodelphis obliquidens (assembly GCF_003676395.1). NCBI lineage: Eukaryota > Metazoa > Chordata > Mammalia > Artiodactyla > Delphinidae > Aethalodelphis > Aethalodelphis obliquidens. Next base: position 12,195,693 of record NW_020838000.1, read on the forward strand.
CCTCCAGCTAATCTTTCTGTGCCTGCCCACGACAAGGCTTTCATCAGGGGCTTCCAGCCCCTCGTACTCAATGGGACGTGCTGGTCAAAATCACCAAATGCCCTGGTCACCATGAGCACTGCTTGGCACAGGCAGCTGCTCTCTCCTTGGAAGGCCTCCACTCCACTTCCAGCTACTACTCCCTGGTTCTTTCACAGGCTAATGACCCACTTTTCTAACATCCACCCCAAATTCTACTCTGAACCGCAAATTTTTCTGCCCAATTGCCAAGTCAACATTTCACTTTGATGTCACACAACAACTCAAGTTTAACACATCTAAACTTGAACTCAACACGCTCCTGCCCCGCCAGGCCTGCTCTCCTCGTCTTCCCAATCTCAATAAACAGCAGCTCCATACTTCTGTTTAGACCAAAAATTCTATGGTCACCTACAACTCTTCTCTTTCTCACATCCCATGTCCATCCATCAGCCATTCCTGTAGCCTCTATTTAAACATATAGCCCACATCAGCCACTTCTCACTCCGACCCCAGCCAGCCGTATATCGTCTGGATTATTTCAGTAGCCTCCTATCACGTCTCCAACTTCTATACTCCTGACCCCCTGGTATGTTCTCCATTCACAGGCTGGCATGATCCTTCTAAACTCAAGTTACGTTAGTCTCCACAATGGCCTGCATCTTGTGCAGAAGAATCGAGTCCTAAGTCCTCACCATGGTTTCCAAGGTTCTACACCACCTACTCTCCTCCCAGCTTGCCCTGCCTCGGGGACAATGTGCTCCTTACCAGTCTAAGAACTCACTAAACAACAGCCTCAGGTCCTTTGCACATACTGGTCCCCCTGCCTGGAATGCCATTCTGCCAGATTTTTTTCCCTTTACCTTTTCCTCTCCATAGTCTTAAACTGCCTATGCTATTTACAACTGCAGAAAATGTCTGCCTCACTATTATAGGTACACAGAATAATGACCTGACTTACACACATCATGGAAAGATCATCACAATAAGTTTAGTGAGCATCCATCATCTCATATAGATAAAAAATTAAAGGAAACGAAAACAAATTTTTTCTTTGTGATGAAAACTCTTAGGATTTACTCTTAACTTTCACATATAATGTACAGTGTACAGTGTTAATTATATTTATCATGTTGTATGTATATCCCTAGTATTTATTTACCTTATAACTGGAAGTTTGTACCTTTTGACTGCCTTCATCCAATTCCCCCTCCTCCATCACCTGCCTCTGGTAACCACAAAACTGAAATCTTTTTCTATGAATTTGTTTGTTGAAGTATAATTGACCTATAACACTGTGAGCTCCTGGTGCAAAACAAAGTGATGCAATATTTCTATTACACAATGATCACTATTATAAGTCTAGTCACCACCTGTCACATACAAAGATATTACGTAGTTACTGACTATATTCCCCACACTGTATATTTCATACCCATGACTCATTTATTTTGCAACTGGAAGTCTGTACCTCTTAACCTCCCTCACTTATGTCTCTCCTCACGCCTCTGCCAGATTTCTGTATAATATGCTCTCTCACTTCATTCAGGTCTTCACCCAAATATCAACTTACCTTTCCTGATTTTCTACCTAAAATAGCACCACTTTCTGTCTCTTGCAATGCCCTTAGCACACTTTATTAATCTTCAAAGCACTTCCCTCCATCTGTCACAATACACATTTTTTAATTGTTTATCTTCTGTGCAATAGCTTCCCTGTCTCACCCCCAAGCCCACCAAAATGTAAGCTTCTAGAGAGCAGAGACTGTAGTGGCTGCTCCATCCCCAGCTTCTCGCAGGTCCTACTGTCTGCTCTTCCCTCCACCCCTGCTTGTTCGTTCTGCTATTGTAAATATCCTTGAATAGAAAATATCCTTGAATAGAAAACTTTATGGACAACTTATTTCCTTACCATAATGTCCTGTTGTCTTTTTTTTCTGTTTTAATTCTTAACTCTTGATATAGATACTGTAAGACTTACCAAAAAAGCTGTACCACTTCCTGATGTGAAGAGCCTCTTTCATGAGAATATAAGCAATAATATTTATCTTCCTGCTGTTCCCTCTCCCTCTGCTTCCCCTCTGCTCCTAAATGAAGCACCTGCAGGACCCCAATGAGCCACAGTACTCTACGTATGCTTACCTGTGCCTGCTCATGCCAGTCTGTTGGCCTATAATCTCCCCCCGCTATGTACTTCCAAAGCTCACTGAAAGTCTGTTAAATACATGTCTAGTCCCAGGTCCAGTGATAAGCCACACTTATCTGAAGAACATGTATTTGAATATGCAGCAAACTTCAGGTACTTGCTAATTTCAGTTTGAAATAAGAACTGTGCCCCTTTATAACTTACTGAGTAGGCTGTCCTCAGCTGACATGAAATTGGGTGGCATTGGCCTATAAGCAGAGAACTTTAGTTTCTGGATCAGTCCGCAGCCCCCCAAGAATCTCCCTGGAGCCCCCCAGTGGGACTGTGCAACAAATACTGAACAGCTCTGCTCCGGATGTCCACAGAAGATTGTTCTCTACCTCACAGAGTCCCCTCGGGAAGCTATCCTTTCTTCCAACAGTGATAACATACATTCACTCCAGTCATTCTTTATGGTTTCACTTCCCATATGCTGAAATCTAAGACTGATATTCAACATCGCTTTTACCAAGGCCCCTGCTTTTCATCCTCAGTCATACTCACTTCTTCCACAAAAGCAAACACAAAAGTTCATTTAAAAATGTGGCTCCTTGAAAAAGAAATAAAAAGAAATCCAGACTGAAAGGGAAGAAATAAAACTATCACTGTTTGCAGATGACATGATACTATATATGGAAAATCTTAAAAGATGCCATCAAAAAAACTATTAGAATAAATGAATTCAGTAAAGAGCCAGGATACAAAATTAATATATAGAAACCTGTTGTTTTTCTATGCACTAACAATGAACTATCAGAAAGAGAAATTCAGAAAACAATCCCACTTGCAATTGCAAATTATCAAAAAAATAAAATACCTAGGAATAAATCTAACCAAGGAGGTAAAAGACACTTGGACAACTAAAAGACACTGATGAAAGAAAGTGAAGATGACACAGAGAAATGGAAAGATATACCATGCTAATGGACTGGAAGAATTAATACTGTTAAAATAGTCATACTACTCAAGGCAATGTAAAGATTCAATGCAATCCCTATCAAAATACCAATGACATTGCTCACAGAACCAAAACAAAAAATCCTAAAATTTGTATGGAAACACAAAAGACCCAGAATAGACAAAACAATTTTGAGAAAGAAGAACAAAGCTGGAGGTATCATGCTCCCTGATTTCAAACTATACCACAATGCTACAGTAATCAAAGCAGTATGGTACTGGCACAAAAAGAGACACACAGATCAATAGAACAGAAGAGAGAGCCCAGAAATAAACCCACACTTAAATGGTCAACTAATCTATGACAAAAGAGGCAAGAAAATACAATGGGGAAAAGACAGCCTCTTCAATAAATGTTGTTGGGAAAACTGGAAAGCTACATGCAGAAGAATCAAACTGGACCACTTTCTCATATCATATACAAAAATAAACTCAAAATGGATTAGACTTAAATATAAGACCTGAAACCATAAAACTCCTAGAAGAAAACATAGGTAGTACAATCTTTGACCTAGATCTTGGCAAAATTTTTTTGGATCTGTCTCCTCACGCAAGGGAAACAAAAGCAAAAATAAATAAATGAAATTACATCAAACTAAAAAGTGAAGGAAACTATTAAGACAAAAAGACCACCTACTGAATGGAAGAAGATATCCACAAAAGATATATCTGATAAGGGGTCAAAATCCAAAATATACAAGGAATTCATACAATTTGACAGCAAAAGAAACCCAACAACCCAATTAACAAGTAAGCAGAAGACAAGAATAGACATTTTTCCAAAGACATACAAATGACCAAGACACTTGAAAAAACATGCTCAACATCACTAATCATCAGGGAAATGCAAATAAAACCACAATGAGATATTGCCTCCCACCTGTCAGAATGGCTATTATCAAAAAGACAAGAAACAACAAGTTTTGGAGAGGATGCGGAGAAAAGGGAACCCTTGCACACGGTTGTTAGATATGTAAATTGGTGCAGCCACTAGGGAAAACAGTATGGAGGTTGCTCAAAAATTAAAAATAGAAATACCATATAATTTAGTTACTCTATTTCTGGGTATTCTTCCAAAGAAAACAAAAACACTAATACGAAAACATATATGCACATCTATGTTCATCACAGTGTTATTTACAATAGCTAAGATATGAAAGTGACCTAAGTATCCAATGCTAGATGAATGGATAAAGATGTGTATATACGTGTACACACACACACACACACACACACACACACACACACACAAAATGGAATATTACTCAGCCATGAAAAATAGAAATCTTGCCTGCAACAACATGGATGGGTCTAGAGGATATTATGCAAAGTGAAATAAGTCAGATGGAGAAAGACAAACACCATGTGATTTCACTTATATGTGGAATCTAAAAAACAAATGAACAAAGGTAACAAAACAGAAACAGACTCATAGATACAGCGAACAAACAGGTGGTTGTCAGAGGAGGATGGGGTGGACGGGATGAGTGAAATAAGTGAGGGAGGTTAAGAGGTAAACTTCCAGTTACAAAATAAATGAGTCAGGAGGATGAAATGTACAGCATGGGGAATATAGTCAATAATATTGTAATAACTTTGTATGGTGACAGAAGGTAACTGTGAGGATCATTTTGTAACGTACAGAAATACTGAATCACTATGTTGTGTATCTGGAACTAACAGTGTTTTAGGTCAATTAAACTTCAATAAAAATTTTAAAAATGTGGATCCTTAAAATTATTTTCCTGATGTACTGGATTCAGATTTATTAAATTTTAGAACAGACTTCAATTTTATTTTTGACCTTCACATATTCCACCTGGTAACTTAAAAACATTATTTTATTAATATTGGTTTTTAAGTATTCCAGTAGGCTTATGAGAAAAATCCTGTACTTTTTTTAGTAATACAAAATGGACAAGATAAACATCTTGACTAAGTAACTATAGACTGAGACATAAAAAGGACAAAGGTAATACATACTTCCTGATTATCTTCCAATTTCACTAAAAGTGAATATTTTTTTTCTTTTAAAATCAAAATATCATAAAACTAATTGGGTATCTGCCCTGAGAAAAACCAGATGTTCAAGATGAGTTGAGTCAACAGCAGTGTAACAAAGGGCTTTTTTTCCTCTAACTTCCAAATAAATGATTTCAAAAGGCAATTTAAAAGACTGACAGCAGAGTCACACTTGGATAATCCTATCTATGAGGTTGCATTTTTTTCCTCCCTCTTCAGAGTTCTCTGCAATTATCCTCCTCACAATCAAAATGCTTCTCTGCTCCTAAGATGAATTGATTTAACCAACTTTAAGGCCACTTAGCTTCCTTATTCAAAAACACTATGTACCACATCAGTTTTTATTTATTATAAGGTACACAAATAGCAAAAGCAAAGCAGTCTAGTTTCTTGGAGGCATAAATTCTTTACAGATTAAAAAAAATAACATTCTAGCCCTATTAAAAATAAAACTGATTCAATCAACTCATTTTAGAATGCTTAACTATTTAATATTACCTATTCATAGGTGTCTCTTCTCTCTCTCAAACCCTCTATAATCAATCTACCTGCAGTTTCCCTGAGGGTTACAATGTGCAAGAGAAAGTTTGTATACTTTTAATTTCAAAAATCTTTTTCCTTTCTGAACCAAAATGCTTTACTTTTAAAGAATTCTAGAACTTCATTTTCACATCCTATTCTGATGAAAAGTCATTCAAAGACAAAACTTTTTTCTTAATATTATAATACATGACCTCTGGTCCTAGAAAAATAGTATCTTGAAGAATAAAAGGGCCTCTGTAGCACTTCTATACCAGAGTAGTGAACAGTCTTAAAAGTTTATGTCAGATAAGTGGTTAAAATTCACCACAGTATAAGAATACAGCATCCAAATCACCCTGCTGTGCTATATATTCATTGGTGAGATAAAGCTTAAGGTATGAAAACCAGAGTCTCAAATATCAAAGTAGAAATAAAAGTACTATCGTTTCTGTAATAGTTTAGTTATTATGTTATTTATTTATTTTTTTGCGGTACGTGGGCCTCTCATTGTTGTGGCCTCTCCCATTGCAGAACACAGGCTCCAGACGTGCAGGCTCAGCGGCCATGGGTCACGGGCCCAGCCACTCCGCGGCATGTGGGATCTTCCCGGACCGGGGCATGAACCCGTATCCCCTGCATCGGCAGGTGGACTCTCAACCACTGCGCCGCAAGGGAAGCCCTAGTTATTATGTTAATAAGACTTCATCAATTAGATTATCTTTATCACTAAGTAAAATAGAATAAATTGAGCTGACAAGTTCATTTTTGGAGGGGAACTTTTGTTTTTTCTTAAAAACTAAAATATTTGAGAACCAATGTGAGACTTAGAACTGGGAGAGAATTCACAGACCATCAAGTCCAATTCCTTGTCTTCATGGGTAAGAAAATGGCTGTTCAAAAAGGTGGAGTGAAGGAGCTACTGGCAGCCATGGAAGAACTCAGCTCTTTTGACCCCAGGTCCACTCATTTCCCACTATCGCACAGTCCCAAGGAAGTAATGTTCACAAATCCGCTGGAGCAGAATGGATTATCCCAACAGGACACCTGACTTACAAATACCAAGGCTGTAGAGTCATAAATTTACAAAATTGGTAATGAAATAAAGATGACAGTCCTAACAAAACACAGAAATACAATCAATTAGAAAACAGAGGTGTCTATCAAACTGAAGAACTGTTCACATGATTCACAGGAAGTTGGGCAGATATTTACACACTTAAAAATTTAAACATTTGGCATTTTTAAAAAATGTTTCCCAAAATATCACATTGTGCTTTTAATTACTGTAGTATTATCTGAACCCTGTAGGCAATAATCTGTCAGGAATAGCAGATATTACTATGAAGGCTTAATGAAAAATAAACTAACTATACTACCATAATATGCAAAAATAGCTAAGTCCTCTAATACTTACGAGATAGGCCTATTAAACCATAGTACTCCAATCAGCGCCAATTTGCTGATCAGTATATACTTATAGGACAATTCCACCTGGATTTTCTAAAACACTTTAAACACGTCTTTCCTCCAAAGCAACCCTTTCCTTGTCCCTGTCCCAAGTCATGGCATGAGCACTGACCTGCTGGGTTCTCTTCCCATACGCCCACACTCACCTGGTCTTTTATAATCCCTGCCTCTTCCAAGCCCAATGCAACTGCTCTGGGGCAAAAGACTTTTATCAACTCTCCCTGAGGGCTTAAAACAACCTCCTAAATGTCCTCCCTGCACCTGGCATCTTCTAATTTAGTTAACCATGATAACAATTTGACCACTGCCCTGGTTAAAGAATTCAGGAAGTTCCTCAAAGTTTACAAGATGAGGTCTAAACTTGTTAGCCCTCCATCCTGACAACCCCGCCTGTCACACCTTTATCACATTCTCCCCGACTGCACACTAAGATCCAGACATATGGCCCTTCTCTTACCAAGCACCAATGCTCTTCCATGCATCTGCTTCTGCAGAGCCCACTCTGCCTGGCATGCCTTTAGCACCCACCCTCCTTTCTGGTCTTCTCCCTGTGAAACCTCCTAGAATTCCCACAAGCAGAATTCGCTAATGTGCTTGTTGCATTTATAGTACTGTGTTGAGATAGTCAATTTATTAGTCCACCTTCCCTATGTATTCCCAAAGGGTGCATGTCAAGACACAATTAACAAAGTAAGGCTTTCAGAGTCTAACTGTCACTCTACCTCTTATTGGTGGGTGTCCCTGAGGGAGTTACTTAACTTCGTTATCTTTAGAGTCTGAAAAAGTAAGTTAATAAACGTAAAAGACTTAATGCCTACATACCCAGCATGTAATAAGTGCTCAAAAGTTAACTATGACAAGGAATAGGAGGCAATCGATAAACACTTGTTAGTTTTGACAGCTGCACAGAACAGGTTGTCTCCTAACTTTCATTCATATTCATTTCATAAATAATTTATAATGGAAAAATGTTAATCTAGAGACAAGCAACATTTTAGTAAACCTGAAGATGTTTTAGCAGCCATTAGTGAAAACCATCACCATTTCTAGAAAGGCATTCTCTGCTTTTAGTCATCCCCAAACCCCCCAAAATACTAATTGTGCAGATTTTTTTCACATTTAAACTACAAACTCAGCATTCTATTAGTATTCTACTTGGGAAATACACTTTATTCAGAAAAATCTGATGTGACTTCATACACAGCTTTCTTCCCAATACTGAAAACTTCTAATATATGAAAAATTAATCCTCACATGCTGTTGGAGTCAAGAGTTGAGACAATTTAGAAAAAAAATGAAAATAAACATAAAACAACCACAAAATAATCAAATAGCTACCATCTTTTGAGTGTCTGTTACATGCCAGGCACATGTGAAAAGTCTCACGTAATCCTGGTACCAAACCTCTTATTAGGTAAGTAGTATTTTTATCCACATTTTACATCTGGGCAAATACTGAAGCTTAGAAGGTGAAGTTACTTGTTCCAGACAGTGAAGGGAGGTACTGGAGCAAACGCAAAGTCTCCCAGACTCCTGGGGTCAGTAGCTCTATCAGACTGCCTCCCCCCAAATCCACAGTTCACCTCCTGGACAAGTCTGTGGCTATGGGATATCCTCAAAACTTAAAAGAATTCAGAATCTCGAAGAATTCAGGTCTAAAACTAATGAAAGGCACTATTCTAGGAATGAAAGTGCATCCTTACATGGAAACGTGATACAGTTTTTCCTCCTACAGTCAGGGCTGCCATTTTTCCATTATGATTTTCCTTTGGAGTATATTTTAGGACGTGACAGTCTCGTACCTAAAAAAACAAACATAAAAAAACTAAGTATGTGCCAGGACACATGCTACATACCAGCCACACTGAGGCCCATCCAATCCATCTTATCTCACCATACCAACCACACTCTCAAAAAAACACTGTCAAGGGGCTTCCCTGGTGGCGCAGTGATTGGGGGTCCGCCTGCCGATGCAGGGGACGCGGGTTCGTGCCCCGGTCTGGGAGGATCCCACATGCCGTGGAGCGGTTGGGCCCGTGGGCCCGTGGGCCATGGCCGCTGGGTCTGCGCGTCCGGAGCCTGTGCTCCGCAACGCGAGAGGCCACAATAGCGGGAGGCCACAGCAGGGAGAGGCTCGCGTACCAAAAAAAAAAAAAAAAAAAAAACACTGTCAAATACTGAATATAAGGCAAACAGAAAAGTTCATAAAACATAAATATACAACAAAATGAGTATTTATAAAGAAAATATGCATGTAACCACTACGCAAAAATCCCCCAAACCTCTGTGTCTCTTCCCAATTCCCCCCTCATACCCATTCCTCCTCCCCACCCTTTTTACCCCTAGAGCAGTGGCTCTCGAAGTGTGGTCCCCAGGCAAGCAGCATCAGTCACCTGGGAACTCTGTGAAAATGCAGGTTCTCAGGCCTCAGCCAAGACCTACTAAATCAGAACCTGTGTTTTATAAGCCCTCCAGGTGATTCTGAGGTAAAGTCTGAGAAGAACTGTCCTAGAAATAACCACCTCTCTTGACATTTATGGTAATCATTTAACTTTTCATTATAATTACTACCTTTGAAAGTATTGTTTAATCCTATAGTTCAGTGCTGCCTGTTGAACCTTTATGTAAATGGAGTCAGACCACAAATACTCCTCCATATTTTCCTGCTTTCACTCAAGATTCTATAGGTAAGGTTCTCCCATACTGTTGTGTGCGGCTCTATTCTGTCCATTTTCACTGTCACTCAGCACTCCATCATGTAAATACACCATGATTTATTTACCCATTCTACCATGATGGACATGGGAGTTATTTCTACTTTTGGAGTATTAAGAGTAATGCTGCTATAAATCATCTGTTCATATTTTCTAGTAACACTCAGGAGTGGAACTGGGAGACCACTGGTTCACGTACCTCAACTTTTCCATAATGCTAAACTATTTCCTGAAGCAGCTGTACCAATTTACAATCCCACCCATCATCCCTAAAAGCTCCCAAAGTTCTGTAGAGTTCCAGAAACTATAATCCTTTCCTTGATCATTCAGAGTCAGTAAAAACTTACTAAGGGCTTACAGGCCACCTGTGTCTGTCAGCACTGGAAGCACTTACATGCATGAGGTCTCATTTTACTCCCCATCTCCTCCCTAAACGCTTGTCTAAGGCCTGACTCCAATATGAACTGAGCTGTTCAAAGTGATCTGGGCAATGAAGGTCTCAACTTTATCAGTGATCTTTTTATAATAATGATAAAGACAATAACAGCTAACATTTATTGGACATTTAATATTGTTTTAAATTTTAAGTGCTTGACATTTAGAATCTTGTGCAAGCCTCACAATAACCCTTTGAGGGAGATCATAGTGATTTCTTCTACAGAATAAAATTATTCTTTTACAGATAAGACACAATGCTCCAAGGAACACAGCTAGAAAATGGCAGAACCAACATCTGAGGTATTCTGGTTCCAGGGCCTATATTCTTAAGCATTAGAGCTTAACCTTATCTCAGAGAACAAAATGTTACTTCCCCAGACAAAAGTGTTACATTCTGAGTTAGTAAAGAGATCAAAATTACAATTTTGAATTGAAAGAACTCCATAAATGAAAATAAGATGGGACTGAGATTTTTTCTGATTATGAATTAAACTAGTAGATCTGTAAGAAGCTAGATTACAATTTTTTTTTAATTAATTGCCCCAGTTATCCCAATGCCAGTATAAAGAAAGCCACCACTCAGGCATGAGTGAGAACATTCACTGACACCATCAGAAGTAAAGCTCTTTTACAGTATCTATGCTCGACTTTACCTCTTCTTCACCACACAGTCAAATGTTTCAGGATACAAATATTGGCCATTTAGGTTTGCACAAATAGATCTCAGCACACACATAGATTTGTTACATCTTCTGTTTCTTACCTGAAGTAATGTGACCACATGCTTCTGACCATCTTTGGTCCACAAGGGCATCATGCCTAACTTCATTGCAATAAGGCCTACTCTAGAGGAACCTGGCAATTAAAAACAAATCAATACTCACACAGACTTTTCAACATTTGTCAACACGATACAATGGTATTTCCTAAATTTTGCTTTCATATAAAGAGCAAGCAGATAAGAAACATGCTGATATATTCATACAGTAAAATACAACTGTTCCTTACAGATATAAATGCCTTCAGCCATACCTGACATAATATACTGGTACTCAATAAATCTCCGTAAAATAAAAAATATAAGAAAACCGTACAAAATAAAGAAAATAGTTAAACTGATATATTCTGGTATTTAAAATAGTGGTATTAATAGAGGGCATGATAAATCCATCATTATGCTTTGCTTTCCTAATATCAATTCATATCCAACCTCATTAATTAGGGAACATCTACTTCTCAAATTCTAAGAAGTTAGCTGGAGTTACTGAGATGACACAAGTGGTCATGTTGCTAAAATATGTCAGCATCCACCATGACACTTAGATTTGTTGCATAAATTGATAAAGTTGCTCCACTAAGAATTCTAGCCATTAAACAATTCAACAGCCACAATAACCCCCAACCAACGACAACTCCATGAACAGGAAAGGCCTTATGCTTTTTGGTCTGGCCACACATGGATTTAGCACTCTACCAGGCACACAGAGCTGATTCTGGGGTTATGCTTGGCAGGCGTGGAGTGGCAGAATACCCCAGCTACAAACGTCTGTGTGATACCTTACAGTTTAGATCACACTCTTCCAGCTTTTCTTCCCTGATTTATTTTATATTATTTTTCATCTGAAGAAAACAAGAAAACGTTTGCAGAACAATTCTCTTTTCACCTACAAAGCAGTTTCTTGAGGAAGTCTTGATGATCATCAGACAGTCACTAACAGTAGACTAGGATGCTGGAAATATACTTGCAAAGCAAACCATAATGAAATAGACACACTTAAGACATGAAAAATAAATTAAAGAGATGATAAATTGATTCAGAAGTCACTACGATTTTAAACGTGCCAGTCAGACAGTAATTAGGCGATGAGAACACAACATATACAAAATAACCACCTGGTTCCCAAGGATGTATAGGCCACGGCTCATCTTTCAGAGGACAGAGTTTACTTGCTAATTGGGCTTTATTTTCATCAGAGACCAACTGCTTAACAAAGGGAATATTTTCTTCAGAAAGATGCTCATCCCACCAAGTACCACTCTTGCCATGGAGACTTCTAACCAAAAGCCAGATGTCTGTTCTGTAAAAATAAAAATTAGAAAACAAAGCACAATTCAAAAGGTTCCCCACTTAATGTACAGAAGGGAGGTCACATGAGTTGGAAAGTGTAGTCAGGGCCTTTGGAAAGGGTTTGGATTCTGTTCTAGTTTTTTCCCTGACATTCCTCATGATAATAATGGGGCTCATATTTCAACTGTTAATAGTTACCCTGGAGGAAAAGTTCTTCCTCTTCTCCTCTGGGATAAACAGATTTCTAACAGAGTAGTCCTATGTAGACAAGAGAAGCCACAGGTCCACTAGAACATGTACGTTAACAGTTTACATCCAGTAGAGGTGACAAAATGTGGGGTTACTGATCCTTCTCTGATAAACCCCTGTAATGACATGGCCTTGGCTCAGAGTGGTGAAGAAATTGGGTGTGCAAATTCTAAAATCCATAAAAGACATGACCTGTGACTAGCTGAACACACCAAGGGAGACCTTACGGGACGGAGGTCAGGAAAGAGATGTGTAATTCTTGCCAGGAGGGTCGGAAAAGAAGTAAATCTTCCTGCGATCTATCTCTTTTGTAGGCATGTAAATACATCCAGGCTAGAGTCCCAATTTTTCACTTATTAGTTAAGTGACCTTGGGCAAATCACTTTTCTCTAAGCTTCCTTTTTACCTGCAAAGCGGAATAATGATAGGACAGGAAAATGATGGTATCTGTAAAACGGACGATAGCAGCTCTAAGGTGAGGCTACATGACGTAAGGAGCCTAATGTTCCTAAAAGAACATTTATTACACAGTAAACGCTCACTAATTGGCAGATAATATTATTGCTGTTGGTAATGCTTGTTTTAATGCTCATCAGCATTAAAAAGCAAAAAACCCCACATCTCCAATCCTTCAAAGGGCACGTCCTTAGAGCAATGATTCTTACTCTTCAGGCCTGGACGGAACCCCCTCCTACCCCACGCCGGGCCAGGCCACAGCCCGAGGCCATAGGTGCAGGCACCACGCCGCACCCTCGTCTGTCCTCCGCACCTACCTGTTCTCCGAGCCCCGGGCAGCGCCCAGACCGCCCGCGCCGCGGCCCAGCACCCGGGCGCCGGTCCGAGCCAGCAGCCTCCAACCGGGCATGACTAGGCCGGAAGGGCGCAACCCCTTCACCTCCGGGCGCCCCGCCGCTCCGCTTTCAGGGCGTCCCAGCGCCGGCGACCCAGTCCGCAGAGCCCTCCCGAACCGTCCAACCGGCCGCCCCCCACTGCCCTTTCGGACGAAGAGCTGGAGGAGCCACTTCCGGTCCGTTCGCAAAGCGCGCCGGGGCCGAGGTGAGGCCCGGGAACTACAGTTCCGCCTCCTGAATAGTGCTACGTCGGGATCGAGTCGGCTGGGGAGGGTGGGGTCTAACTGACTCGGCTCTCCAGGGGTGGAAAAAAAAGGATGCTCGGAGTTTAAACTTTAGGAGAATGAGGCGAACTAGGGACAGGCTTCCTAAGGAAACGAAATCACTTCTAAGTAATGTCTGTTGTGGGGCAGCTCATTGTACTAAGCAGCGCTTGATAATCTTACATTGGCTTACGTTCAAAACAGCCCCGAAGGGAGGCACACAGACTTAGAGTTTTGGTGCTGGTCCAAAATAGCACATCCAGCAGATGGGCAGAGTCAGCACTGAAACAGTGTTGGAATGTACTAGTAGAATATGGCCAAGTTGATGATGTGTGACTTCCAGGGGTGAATCATAAAAGGTATTGCTACTGTGTCTTGGGCTCTTGGACGGCTCCCTATGGGGAAAGCCAGCGGTCATGTTCTGCTGACACTCAAACAGCCCTGTGGAGAGGCCCATGTGAAGAGGAACCAATTTTCCAGCTAGGAGTGAACCACCTAGGAAGGGGATCCTCCAGTCCCAGGCAACCTTTCAGATGATTGCAATTCATGAAAAACTTTGAGCCTGAACCACCCAGCCAAGGAACTCATGGGCTCCTGACCAGAAGAAACTGCCACAGAGAATAAATGATTACTCTCATTTTGAGTCACTAAATAGATACCTAATACACCTTAAGTGCAAATAAACCTAATCACCATGGATGTATCTTGGGCATTCATTCTATTACTCCAAAAGTTTGTTTCCTTCTTGGTCAAATGTGTGTTTTTAGAAATTCAGAAATAAAAACTTAAAAGTTTAGCTATTTCAAGACCCTCTTTTATTCAAGATCTGGCTACCCTAGCTTAAAAAGTCCAGGCAATGGTCAATTCCTGGTAACTACTTGGACTGTTCTCTAAAAATAAAAATTAGAAAACAAAGCACAGTCTCTAAATGTTTGCTTTGTTTTCTCATCTTAGCCTGGCTTCCCAGTTATTTGAGAATAGCCCTTTATTGAACAAGCATGTCTTGAGGTGTGCTGTATGCAAGAAGCTGGAAATAAAAAGACTTGCCTATTACTGCCAGTGGCTAGCATTTCTTGTGCATATAGTATGCTATTATATGTGCTGAGTATTGTGGAAGCCCATTCGTCAGAGACCACCAGGGGCACGCCCAAACTCAAACAAGGTTAAGTTTAATTAGCTTGCTGCAGCAAGAGAGAGCATACACCTGAGGATGTCTCTATACAAACGAGTTATAAGATTTAGACTTATGCTGGGTGGCATCAGGAAAACAGGGACTTATTTTGGAATGGATGCTATCAAGGACAATTCAGCATTTGGGTGTCTCAATACTTTTGTTCTGGAGGAACGAAGGAAAAAGTGAGACTGGGGATGATGATGGTGAGGGAGCAGAAATCACTCAGATGAAGGAACTGTTAGTCATTTTGTAGCTGAGGTGTGACCTTGGTTGTGTTCTGTTAGAAGTGTTGTGTTGACATTCCATTATAAATTAAACACCGCAGTCTGATTCCTAACAGGATTCATGTTGACTTTTTCAGTGTATTTCCTCACTTGATCTTTATGATAACCCCATGTGATAATACTATAATTATCTCCATTTTACAATTGAGAAAATAAACACAGAGAGATTACACAAGTTCACTCAACTAGTAAGGGCCAAGATTTAAATCTCAGCAGTGTGCCCACAGAGCCTGTGCTCTCAGCCATTCTGTTTCTTTGATTCTGTAAGACAAATGTGTTATTACTCTTCTGTTGGAATTCCTGTCACTAAGAGGAAAATTGGTAAGTGATCCTATCACACACTGTGGTCTGTGAGGCCTGAGGACTCAGCCATTCAGTCTAACTTTTCCCCTAGTGCCAAAACTCTCCTGGTCCATAATGGCAACCTTGAGTCAATGAAATCCTTAGCAGATGCTACTGCTGAACCGAATCAAAGCAAAACATACTTTGTCTGCTGTCACACAGCACACATCTCCTGATTGCCAGCTGGGTCTGGGAGGTATCATCTTACTTGATTTAGTCACTATGGAGTGCTGCTAATTCACAAGGACCAGTCCAGTTCTCAAGCGACTCAACCAGGTCTCCTTTAGGGAGCTGAGCTCAAGCTTCCCAGCATTTCTAATGTCATCCTTCAGAGACTCCCTGGACCCTGGGACACTGATATCAGCCTCTCTGGGACTTCCGTTTCTCACTGGAACAAAGATAGCCCCCATTATCTCCCTTTAGTGCTACCATTCTGTAATCCTTGTTCCTCTAATTCAGACCAAAGCTGTTGTAATAAATGTTCACTTCTGAATTTCCAATGCCATGGCCAACAAAAGAGAACCATCTTAGAAGGAGTAAGTTTCAAACCAAGGATTTATTGGAAAGTATCTTTTTCATGTATTCCCGCCTTTAGGCCCTTCAATTGGTTCTTACACTGTTTGTGATATGTCCTGTTTGGTTGGCTGCTTGCAGAATGATACATTTTTCATTGCTGATTAGTTTATATTTTACATTCCTTTATGCTATCTCTTAGCTCATAACATGCCTTATATTTGAAATTAAAAATTGATTTAAGTTTAGACTTCTAATTAAATTACCCTTGGCTTTCTTCCATTTTTCTAAAGTTGTAAGAATTTAGCATATTTTAAAATTGGTAGAGACTTTATGAAAGTTTGTTGAGCATTAGATGGGGAATAGATAAAATGAACTTTAGGAAATTTTGAACTTTGAGATCCCATTGCTAATTAGAATAGAAAACTTAAATGGCCATATTGCAGAATCAGTAAGAAGACGAATTCTGCCTCAATGTCCTCCAGTAAGACTAAATTACAATGTTCAATTTCAGTATAAAGCTTTTAAAAACATATTTTTTTATTTATAAATCCTAATTCTCCCACAGATTTTAGGGTTCCAAGAGCTGATCAGCATGAAAGCACATTTGTCTTGAAGCCTAAAAAGGAAGAAGAAAAAGAGGAGGAGGAGGAGGGGGAAGAAGCAGCAGCAGCAGCAGCAGCAGTGTGACCATGTGGTGATGTGGGTTACAGTTTCCCAGCAGTCCGTCCTTATACTCAGAATGGTTCTGAAACTTAATGTAATTAAACCCATATACATTTCTTTACAGTTCTCTGATGGCTGAACAAAAATGTTGGCAGCAGACAGTGGAGCATCACACACCCAAGGACAAGATGCTTTCAGTCAAGGGCAGCTCCTTCCCCCTGGTCTTCTCCAGGTGCTGTGTAGTTTTGATGGCTGAAGTGTAGCTCTAGACCAGAGAATACTCTTGTTATCTGGAGCCATGGTCATGGTCCTGTCTGAGCCCAGAATATACAGAGTCTTGAGAAATTCTAGAGAATGAGTTCATTTGGGATTTTGATTATAGTTGGAAAGGGTCCCAGAAGGATGAGACATAACCAACACTTAAATTGTGCTAAGTGGCAAGCACTGTTCTAAGTGCTTTCCAACTCACTCCTCACCTATGAAGTATGTACTATTATTCTCATCCTCATTTACAGATATGGAAATTGAGGCACAGGGAAGATAAGCAGCTCATCCAAGGTCACAAACCATAAGTTTATCAAGTAAGCCATGGAGCCAGGAGTTGAACCCAGGCAGGCTGACTCCAGAGTCCAGTGCTTTACTGCTCTGTTGCACTGCCTCTCACCCAAGAGAAGAAAAATGTGCATCTGAAGGGTAACAGTTGAATTATTCCTTGAGGGGAGAGTAAGAGTCCCCAGGAGCAGAATAGAGAAAGGACAGCCTAGGAAGAAAATGTAGTTCCAGTTACTATTGCTGGGTAATAAATCACTGCAAACTTTTTGGCATAGAACAACCACTATTTAATTTTTTGTATGCCTCCTGTTGGTTGAGAATTCAGAAAGGGCACTGTGGGGACAGCTTGTTTCTGCTTCATGTTCCACTGAGATGACTCAAAGACCAGGGGTGATGTCAGCTGTGGGGCTGAAATCATTTGAAGGCGCCTTCACTTCATGTCTGGTGTTCGATGCTGCCTGTCAGTCAGGACTTCAACTAGGCTGTTCTCTGGAACACCTATGTGGTCCCTCCATGTGGCTGCTTGGGGTTCCTCACAACATGAGGGTTGGATCCCAAGAGCAAGCATCCCAAGAGAACCAGATATAAGCTGTGTTACCTTTTATGACCTAACCTCAGAAATCACATGTCATTACTTCGCTTCAGACACAGCCAGCCCAGGTTCAAGGAATAGAGACCCATGCCTCAATGTGAGCACTGAGTCACATTGTCACATGGGATGGGAGACAGGGTTACCACCATCTTTAGAAAGTATAGTCTGCCACAAACACCATGAGTGTGTCCATGTGAAAGGATAGAATTGCATCTATGCAGTTGCAGGGATTGATCAATTGCTGATTGACCAATACTGTGACAGGTCTCCCTTGTGAAAATGTTTCAGATTATGTCTGGCTGGAAAGAAAATAAGATTTATTCCAGATTTTATTCTGCTTCCTAGTGCAACTTTTTGGTAAATATCTAGTATTTCCTCCATTTGGAGAGACAAAGGCCAGGCTTGAAGGACTGTGGGTGTCCAGGAAGACTTGAATGTGACCCAGCATGAACAGCACATTCTGGGACAGAAGAGGAGATTGACCATCAAACAGGCTGAGCCACTGACCCTAAATGCCCTTCAATTGGTGCCTGTGCCCCTTAGTTGCAAGGACTGGGCAGCTGAGGTGGGTCCAGGAGGCGTGGCCGGCTGCAGGGGCAGGGAGGGCACTGCCAAGCTGCTCAGGGGTCAGGTAGTGACAGCGGTTCCTCCCTCTGTGGTATTTAGACTCCAACCAGGCCTAGCAGGATTGTCATGGCAACTCGCCTGTCTGCACCGCTGAGCTGAGACAGGATTCCCTTAGTAACTGAGGAGCCCAGAAGATGATGCTTAAAATAATCTTTTATGCCCAGGCAGAAATGCCTTTGCAGTTTTAACCATGAAACATCATGGGGCATGACTTTCACTTCCACTTTATTTCAAAATGGAACAAAATGGCTTTTAAAAGCAGGAATTTCCACCATGGGCCAAACGCTGTCTTTGCTCCACAAAGTATGCATCCCACTGAAACCAATGAGCATCACACCCAAGTTACTGAGAGGAAACACTGGTCACTATTATATAAATTACCTTCAAATAGGGCAGGCCATCTCTGGCTGAAATCACTGGGCTTCATCTAATCTCTTTTGTATTTCCTATTGAAGTCCCAGCAAGTCTCTCAGTAGGGCAAATAGTTATGCTTGGCAAGAGTTTAACACTTGGGCCGTTTAGCCTGACAGTTTCTCGCGTCTGATGCCCTCCCCACTCACACCACCTCTCCAATTTTTCCTCATCTCCAAGGCCTACCTCCCCACTGAGGACTCCCTCATCATCACTAGACCTGCCTGTTAATTCCTCTCTCTTAGCACTTACTGCATATATTACATTCTTGTACGGTATTATTCTCTTTTATTATAAGTAGTGAGGAGGCTTAAGTTTATGAGCCATGCGTTCTTGACAAGATTGCAAACTCTTTCAAGGCAGGGTAATATTAATGTATTTCCTCAGTTCTCCCAGAAATCCTACATTTATGATAAGAGCTCCAGGGGAATTCCCTGGTGGTCCAGTGGTTAGAACTCCATATTTTCACTGCCAAGGGCGTGGGTTCAATCCTTGGTCAGGGAACTAAGGATCCTGCAAGCCATGTGTTACCCACCCCCACGAAAAAGAAATATTATATATATATGTATAATATATATGTTTTATATATATATATAATAAGAGCTCCAGAAACACTTGAAAATTTTTTGTTTGTTTGTTTTTGTTTTTTGCGGTACACGGGCCTCTCACTGCTGTAGCCTCTCCCGCCCCGGAGCACAGGCTCCGGACGCGCAGGCCCAGCGGCCATGGCTCACGGGCCGAGCCGCTCCACAGCACGCGGTATCCTCCCGGACCAGGGCACAAACCTGTGTCCCCTGCATCGGCAGGCGGACTCTCAACAACTGCGCCACCAGGGAAGCCCTGGAAACACTTGAAAATTTTAGTGGTGATGGTGGCACAACTTTGTGAATATACTAAAAACCACTGAGATGTACACTTTGAAAGGGAGAATTTGAGGTATGTGAATTATACGTCAGTAAAAAATATATGAATCTGATGTGAAATATCAAGAGTAGTCAGAATTATCTCACCAACAGAAGTCGAGGCAAACCCAGAACCATAGCTTGGGTGAAAGGGCCTGAACTTGGGTTACCAAATGACTAACAAGAGCAAAAGACTCTGTTTTGCTCACCAACATGCTCCTTTTGCCTCATCCACCAACATCAGGAGCAAAGGACTTGATAGCCTCATATAATAGCTAGGAGCAGACTTTTTTTAGAAGTGGGAAAGTCGGGGTTCAGATCCTGTGTCTGCTACTATTTCCATGCACCTGGGGGGAATCACTTAGTTTCTCTGAGCGTCCTCATCTATAAAAAAAAAACAACCCTCTTAAGGAAACAGTACAGAGGAAATGAAATGATGCATGCAAAGTGCTTAACACAGTAGTTGGCACATAGTAAGAACTAAAAAAAGTGTCGACTACTATCACTACTAATAATATTTACATTCACTTTCTGTTAGATATTGTAATAATTGTGAAAAATCTTGACTTATCCTTTCCTAACTTTCTCATTGGTATTTTGTACATGAACAAGTTCATCTTGATGCAGTCATGCAAGTTTCCTAACAGGTGTTAGGACATCTCTTTGTCATTGTTTTGCCTCTAGTGTCCTTTATCTCCATGTTTTCTGATCTCCTTCCAATACCACAGAAATATAGCATATGAAAGAATAGTGTTTTCATTGTTTAAAAACATCACCATTATCACCACCATCATCATCATTGTCACCATCATTTTATCATCACCAGCACCACCACCATCATCATCAGCTTTATCACCATCACCACCACCTTCTTCGTCAGCTTTATCATCACCATCACCATCATCATCTTTATCATCCTCATCATCACACTACCATCAAGGAGACTGGGCTCCTTTCTGGACAAGGTATAATATGCTAAGCCTACTCTTCTCTCTTCCTTCTGTTTCTTTCTTTACCCTTGGAATCCACACTCTTCAGTCAAGGAGCAGTGCAGAGAATGCCAGGTGTGGGTAGGCAAACTTTGCCTTAAAGTTTCCTTCAAGTGAATAGTCATTATGGGAACAGTAATTTGTCTGAGAGAATATGAGTTTTCTGGAAAAAGAACCACTGCTATATCACACCAGTAGTAATGGTAGTAATGAAAAGACTCATAATAATTTTTTGAGCCACTTATATAGTGTTGGGTGTAATGGTAAATGTTTTGCAAATATTATTATTTAATCCCCACAACAGTTTATTAGGAAAGTATTGTGGCTGGAGAGGTTAGATAAATTTTGCAAGATGGATACTTAGTAAACATCCATAGGAAAGGCATGTACCTAGTCCAGCCTGCTTTAGAACCCAGGTCTCCTAATTCCCATTCTATTTTTCCACTTTACATGATGCTGAGCCCTTGGGTTTGCTGTTTTGGGTGACTGAAAGCAGAAGTTATTTATAAAACATCTCCTTGCTTAAGTTATGACCAGTAGAAAAGGGGGGAAATGATCTTTAAAGTGAAATATCAGCTAGATTGGAACTGTCTAAATGTAAAATGTCATTCTGAGGTAAGGCCTTCTGCGAAAGGGAGTTTGGGACTTGGTCAGACAACAAAATAAAATATATCAGAAATTGATTCTTGGGGAAATTGACTTTGCCACTGAAATCTGGCTCTTCCTCCCATGAGCACAGGGAAGCATCCCAGGACTGGAAATTGGAGGTCTCAGGCAGCAGAAAGATGCTGGTCCTGATGGATGCTTTCTTGGACTCTAAAGCAGAGTGACTTTTCTTCAGGAGGAAAAAGACACTAGCCCATGGACAAGGAGCCATTCTCCCTGAAACTTTCTCAGTTTTTCCCCTTAAACTTCTAGCAAGTTTAGAGAACACCTTAATTAGAATGTCCTTCCTGCTTCCAAGAATGTGAGAAAGATTTGATTTTAATCTCTCCTTTGTTTCTGAATTATTCCAAATCCTGAAATGAAAAATGTAATGGGTCATCATATGGGAAATAATAAGAAGTGGTAGATATAGAATTTTAAGAAGGAACAGGGTGGGTTTCCCTCAGGCAGAAGAGAGAAGGACTTTCCTTTTGCCCTTTACCTGCAATGGCAACTCAGATGATTTGATCCATTCCAGAAACAAATTGCCTGTATCTCCTCTGTCTCTTTTCCATCTCACACAAGGAAAAATTGGTGAATGGGCAACATGTTTGTTTCATTCAATGAATATGCAAGGACTTTCTACGTTCCAAATCCCACCTGCTATCTCTACCCTAAATCCTACAGGGAAATCAAAGATGAGCTTGTTCTCCAAAGTCCTAAGGTGGAAGACTTACAACCAAATATTAGTAGATGAGTAATTTGTATTAATTTAGATAGTTCACAGCCCCACAAGGGTTCAGTGACCAGAAAGAAGTGAGGGGAACGGGTTCCCTTCATAGCTGGTGAGAGAAGGAACAGCCATGCAGCACCACCTCTCTCCACCCCTGCCCTGCCATGTTTCCTCTCTGCCCAAGGTCAAGCTACATTAGTCAAAAATCTCTGGCTGTGAGCAACAGAAGTCCAGCTTCAACTAGATTAAGCAAAAGGATAACTACAGGCTTTGGTGGTGGCGAATTCCAGGGGCGAGGCTGGATCCAGACCCTGGCTAAGGTTATCAGGATGCTGCCTTCCCTTTTCCCTTTTTACCTCTTCATTCTGCACTGGCCTCATTCCCATGAGGCACCAGCGAAGTCTTCCCCCACCTGCAGGTTCATGTCCTCACAGGGCAGCAACGTCAGGGCACAGTTACTCTCTCCTGGGAGCTCCAGCAAAAGTCCTGAGTTTGGATTTTCTGGCCTGGCTGAGGTCACATGTTTATCCGTGATCTAGCCACTGTGACAATGGTCATCAAATGCTACAGTTTTGTGCATTTTTCATCGTACTTATTATTTTTTTAGCCATCTTTTTGTCTTCCAGGCTATACACCTTGCCCATTATGCTACAAATAATGACTTACAGACTGCTTATTATATGCCACACAATTGAGCTCAACATTTTAAAGATATTATCTCCTGAAGTCCTCACAAGGACCCCAAGAGGCAGATAGTATCATTTCCATTTTGCAGATGAGAAATCTGAGGGTCAGAGAAGGTAACTAAATTTATGTTCTCTAGGAAACATATTTGTGCCTGACACCAAAACTCTTGCTCATAACCATGTTGAGTCAGCCTTCTTCAAGAGCGTAGGACCAGCTTGTTAACTACTCTTGCTAGAATGGATAAATGCACATTCTAGAATGAACTGAGACCTGCAGGATGGCAGCTCAGCTAAGTTCATTCTGATCCTGAGGCTATTAAATAAAGAGACATAAACAGAACATGATGGTAATTTCTTGACTGTGGCTATATTTAATGATATTTTTAATCACTTTCAATTCATTTGATTCATATTTAACTCTAAATGAATTTGATTATGAAATTATTTTCTTAGCCTAATCCAGTCCCTGTGGGTGTACATATTTTTCATATCCCACACTCCAGTCCACCTGGGTTTGACATTTGGTGCTCTGATTGCTTTCCATAATGCAGGGATTGTGGTCCCAGTGGATCCCAGCTGGTTGCCAACGATTTACCTGTGGATTGTTAATGAATGCAGGAGGTACTCCTTAGCATTTTATGTCATTTAGAAAAATCATTCAATATGCAAGAGGGAAGAAAAGATCTTTCTTTTGAAATACACCATGACTTTTAATCACCTGTGAAAGAAATTCCTTTCTTAGAAATCTCACCTGGCCATCAGGATGGGGCAATAATGAGGGAAATCCTGTCTGTTCACCTTAGAGGGAACCCTGCCAACCTTCAGCTCTGTTTTCAATTTTACAAAGTGAAAGCTAATGAATATATGTGCATATATGTACATAGATGTATAAAAGAACAGGGCACTCCATACTATAAGAAACCAATGTATGTTTGAATCTATTTTATTTTTCTTTCAGAAGTTTCTGGGCAAGACTAGAGAAATGATTCATAATGCCTGAACTTGAAGCTGTGTTTACGTTCTGGAGAAAAGTATTCTTTGTTCCATTAGCAAGGCTGCAGTTTTAGGGCCCTTTTATGTTCTCAGGAGCCACAGAAACAGGCAGGAATGGAATGGCTGACTGGTGTTCCTTTGTGAATCCACAATGGGCTTTTAAAATTAGAAACCACTGTAAGTTTCATCAAATTGGAAACACATACAAAACCTCAGTGTTCTTGGGTAAAGGTCAGAATTATATTATCTGCCCTAAAAATCCCAAAAGGTCAAGGTCCCAAGCAGTTACAAATCCCAACATTTATTTGTGATGCTCTGCTTATGTGTAAATGGTAGAAACACATTTAAAGTCACAACATGAAGAAGGCTTAGATGCATTTTGACTCTAAAGAAGAAAGAAGAATGGGATTTGGGGGTTAAATGTGTGCTGTATTGGCAAATGTGAAATTCTTGTAAATATTTTATGGTGTTTTTTTTTCTCTTAGGAGTTATGAGATGAATGGTGCATCTTATAATCCACAAGTTCTTAGAGCAAATACGGCATCCCCTTTTAAATGCATCTCCATCACATTAAAAATGTTCTTTGTTCAGTTCAAACATTCAGGAAAGCTTTGTTGAGCGCTACTGTGTGTTCTTGGCTGTACTTTGGGGAATTAAGCATGGGGACTGTGTCCATGGTGGTGGTGGTGATGGGTGGGGGGAGGTGGGGTGGAGTATGATTGAGAGAAGATGCAGCAGCCCAGAAATGTGCTAATGTGGAAGGAGGGTGATTAGCAGAAGAACCTGGAGCCACATCCAAGGTGAGAAGTGAGGGCGGGTCCAGGAGGAAACCTGGTGAATGACTGGACTGTCTGCTCATCAAATAAGCTGGGGTATGTATTGTTTTTTTTTTTTTTTTCTAAAATTGAGGTGAAATTCATGTAAGATAACATACATAAGATAAAATTAGTCATTTTGAAGTGAGCAATTCTATGACAGTTCATACATTAACAGTGTTGTGAACCTCTATTTCTAGTTCCCAAACATTTTCATCCCTCTATTCTGTTGGTGTTTTTAATGAAAGGCAGGAGAAGTTTTGGAAACATCTGGATTATGTAATTGTATCACATCAACCTTAAGATACTGGTCACATTCTCTTATAAGTTTGTTGTACTTCATCCTGTTGGTCTGGGAATCTTTGTGTTAAACAGTGACTTGTGGTGGAATGGAAGTTAATGCACCAGAATCTGATTTGTGTGTGGCAGCTGCATTTCTCAGAAGACTGTGGGGAGGTCTGTCATTGACCAGAAGGGCACCTCCTCTTACTGGTTTAACCCTGCATGCTCTGATATTGTATCTGTACAATAAGACCGAAGGACTCAGCTTTCTGGGAGAAACTCAGGTCCTAGTTGGAGGGACTTCTGACATAAGTATGCACAGATGAAAAGGGAAATGATAAGAGGAATACCAATACTTGGCCACGTCTTGGTTTGGGGGGGGGGTGCTTCTGAGAGCAGTTGTTGCCTGAGCTGAGACCTCAAAGATAAGCAGAAACGAACAGAGTGAAGAGGTGGGTTGGGGGAAGCTTCAACAAATGCAGTGTGAAGAGGTTGTCAAATAGCAGCGGGGTGGCCAAGGGGGGCGGTGAAAGTGGGCAAGAATCAGATGGGAAAGTCAGGTATATGTTATGTTCAAGGTCACTTTAAAATGACCTTTTTTTATTCTGAAGTTTGTGGGGAGCCACTGGTGGATTTTAGGCAGGGCAGTGAGAGGCTTAGATTATAACCATCACTCTGGCAATGGTATGGAGAACAGATCTGAGGAAGACAATGTATATTAGGAAAACCAGTTAGGAGGCTCTTTCATATCCCAGACAAGAGATGATGAAGACTTAAACTAAGCCAGGGCAGTGGCTATAAAAAGAAGGATAAAAATGATGCTGACAATTATAATGCAATGTGTACTTACAATGTGTTAAGTACTTGTCATATGCCAGGTGTCATGGCTGTTGTGCTGTGAAACCCAGATCTCCCCTTCAGGACTGAAGGACTTATTCACTCCAAACCACCCCTCTTCTTTTTTTTTTTTTTTAACATCTTCATTGGAGTATAATTGCTTTACAATGGTGTGTTAAGTTTCTGCTTTATAACAAAGTGAATCAGTTATACATATACATATGTTCCCAAATCTCTTTCCTCTTGCGTCTCCCTCCCTCCCACCCTCCCTATCCCACCCCTCTAGGTGGTCACGGAGCACCAAGCTGATCTCCCTGTGCTATGCGGCTGCTTCCCACTAGCTATTTTGCATTTGGTAGTGTATATATGTCCATGCCACTCTCTCACTTTGTCACAGCTTACCCTTCCCCCTCCCCATATCCTCAAGTCCATTCTCTAGTAGGTCTGTGTCTTTATTCCCATCTTACCCCTAGGTTATTCATGACCTTTTATTTTTTTCTTAGATTCCATATATATGTGTTAGCATACAGTATTTATTTTTCTCTTTCTGACTTACTTCACTCTGTATGACAGACTCTAGGTCCATCCACCTCACTACAAATAACTCAATTTCATTTCTTTTTATAGCTGAGTAATATTCCATTGTATATATGTGCCACATCTTCTTTATCCATTCATCCGATGATGGACACTTAGGTTGCTTCCATCTCCTGGCTATTGTAAATAGAGCTGCAATGAACATTTTGGTACATGACTCTTTTTGAATTATGGTTTTCTCAGGGTATATGCCCAGTAGTCACCCCTCTTCTTGAGGCAGCTTACATCACTGGCTGGTCTATGAGGGGGTATAAAGGCGTGGCCACCTTGTCCCAACTCGGGGTAACTTGGAAGGACTATGTTGCAATCCAACATCTCCTCTGCCCAGTAATACCTCCTTCCCTCTCTTTCCACAGCTCATAATCCCAAGAATATTCCCTTAATAATGTTCTCTTAATAATCTACCTGCACAATAATCTCAGTCTTAGAGTTTGCTTCTTGGGAAACCCAACCTGCAACCCTAGACAGGGTTACACACATTATCTCACATCCTCAAGGAAACCTGTCAAAGTAGAAATTATTCTCCCCATTCCACAGATGGGAAAGTTGAGGATCAGGGATATCATACAACTCTGAAGTAGCAAAGATTGGATTTGTATCCAGGTTGTTCTGGCTGGAAAATACTAGGTATTTCCACTGAACTGTGCTCAGTAGGAGGGCAGAGTGTCTAGATGTATTGAGAAAGTAGAATTTTTTCTGGACTGATTTGAAGGTCAGTCTCATGTAGGGGGCAGGGAGGAGGAGGAGGATGAGAATAGTTGGCAGGCTTGCTGTTTCTTCTCACGTGTCCCCACCTCTTTCCCTGCACCACTCTTCTTTCAATATTTAAGAGCATCTTCATGAGAAAGTCCTTAAATCTTGTGTGTCTTAATGTTAAGGCATGCACGGTATGTCTAACAGGATTCCAAAGTCCTAGAATCAGAGAGCAGCTCTGGGCTGGGAGCTCCTCTGGACGCAGAGACCATGTATCCTCTGCTTCCTTCACTCCTAACTCCCCCCTACATCCTCATCCCCACCCCCAAGCTTAGTGCAGGTTGGTATTTAGCAAGTTCTGGAAAGACTGAAGAAACAAGGTATTCAAACAGATTTAGAGGATATTCTCCTGGGCAGCGATTTGGAATCAGCAGGTATTTTTACCGTCACTCCTTGGCCTTGTCTGTATTCTCCTTCTGTCTCCGTGGGCAACCTTTGTGTGTATATATATATATATATATATATATATATATATATATATATATATTTTTTTTTTTTTTTTTTTTTTTGCGGTACGTGGGCCTCTCATTGTTGTGGTCTCTCCCGTTGCAGAGCACAGGCTCCGGACGCACAGCCTCAGTGGCCATGGCTCACGGGCCCAGCCGCTCCGCGGCACGTGGGATCCTCCCGGACTGGGGCATGAACCCATGTTCCCTGCATCGGCAGGCGGACTCTCAACCACTGCGCCACCAGGGAAGCCCTTTTTACATTTCTTGAACACTCCATGTTTCCTTTTAGAATCATCTGGCAATATCCTGCATTCCCTCTGGGTAGGCAGAATGGCCACTCAAACATGTCCAAGCCCTAATCCCTGGAAGATATAAACATGTTATATTCCATGACATTAGGGATGTTGCAGATGTCATTAAGGTTACAGATCTTTGGATAGTAAGTCCTGGATCACCTGGGTGGTTCAATGTGATCACATGAACCTTGAAGGCAGAGAACTTTCTCTTGCTAGAGTCAGAGAGATGCTGCAGAAGAAGTAAGGGAGAATCAATGTCTGAGAGGTGCTTGACCCATCAGTGCTGGAGGGGCCGTATGGAAAGCCATATGGAGGCCTCTAGGAGTAAAGACCACTCCCACCCAACCTCCCAGCTGACAGCCAATGAGGAAACAGGACCTCAGCCTGAGGGAGCTGGGAAGCAGATTCTTTCCCAGGGCATTCCGCAAGGAATGCAGTCCCAATGACATCTTGATTTCAGCCTTATGAGGCTGAGAGGACCCAGCTGAGTCTCCCTAGACTTCTGACTTCAGGGAACTTGATTTCAGCCTTATGAGGCTGAGAGGACCCAGCTGAGTCTCCCTAGACTTCTACTTAATGTGTTCAGTAATAAATGTGTGCTGTTTTAAGCCACGGAGCTTGTGGTAATTTATTACGGAGAAATAGCGAAACAAACAATAGACCTCTTGTCAGGAGGTCTAGAGCAAGCAGTTCTCAAAGTGTGGTTCCCGAAGGTCCCTGAGATCCTTTCAGGAAGCCTGTGAGGTGAAAACATTTTTTTACAATAACACTAAGATGTTATTTGCCTTTTTCACGTTGTCGACATTTGCACCAATAGTGCAAAAGCATCAGTGGGGAAAACTGCTCGTGTCTTGGCTCACATCAAGGTGGCATCACTTTACCAGTGGTCATTCTATTTTCACCAGCACAACCTTGCAGGAAAGAACATGCAGTTTCTCTTAAGGATGGTCTTAAGAAGCAGAAAAATTATTAGTTTTATTAAATCTCGACCCTTGAGCCCATGTCTTTTTCATATGCTGGGTGATCAAATCAAAGCACCAGAAAGCCCCTCTACCTCGAAGAAAAGCACATGTGCCCTTTCCCCACATGGAACACCATTTTTACTCAACAAAAGGCTGATACAGAAATTGGAGTTATTCACACATGGGTATTCGGGAGATATTTTCTCGAAAATGAATGAAGTGAGCCTGCCACTTCAAGAAAAACAACTGACAGTACATGTTTCCAATGATAGCATTTGAGCTTTCTAGCAAAGAATAGAATTTTGGAAAACCTGAGTCTGCCACTGGAATTTGACAGATTCTCAATACTTAGACTGTCTGTTGAGATCAGCTGTGATATTATACAGCAGAAGAATGTGATTTTATTTATGCTGTAAACTGTGGAAGTATTTGGCACATGTGAATAACTGAGTGGGTCATCATTTTCTGAATGACCAATGCATGATGTTGCAGAATCATGCATGGGTAAAGGAACTATGGAAAATGCCAGGAAGCATTTACTGATATGCTTCCATATTCCAAATTGCAACTAACCTTCAAGAAACTACCATTGGTTGAATTTTGTCATGGTAAAAAGAATTAGCACGATTATCTTAAAAATATTCCTCCCCTTACCAACTACATAACCACGTAAGACTAGATTTTCTTCACTGTACTTCAACCAAGACATCATTTCACAACAGGTTGAATGCAGAAGCAGATATAAGAATTCAGCCGGCTTTTGTTAAGCAAGGCACAATGCAGCTTGTCTCACTGACTTTTTTTGGTTTTGAAAATATAGATTTTTTCTAAAAATATTCTTATGTTAATATATAATTTGACATAAATGAATTAATAAATATATTATAGTTTCAGTTTCAATTTAAAATACAGCAAATATCAATAGATGTAAACCACAGAAATAAAATCTCTTTGGGGTCCTCAGGAATTATCTACTGAGGCCTGTTGGAGGGTAGGCCACACATGCATATAACTCAGTGGTTCCGAATTTGCACTCCAGCGCCAATGGGAACCCAGAGGTATTTTTCATTTGATGCAGACACTTTAGCCCTTTTAGTGTTTAAAATGATTGTTGAATCGTTTTGAATGAGTTTTTTCTATTTACAAATTGGCAGGTTTTATGTGAAATATCACATTTTTCAATGGTCTTGAAAAACTGAACGGTCTGGCTGCACTGGGGCCATGGTCCTGCCTGGCCCCTGGAGCTGGGTGGAACAGTCCTCCTTTGCACACTTGCCTTCCAGTTTTCCTCCATCCTCACCACACCCCTTTCTTTATATCCCTCCCTTTAAACCTGTTCCTCCTCAGTTGTTCATATGGTGTCTCGTCTCCTGGAAGCATCTGTGTTTGAAATGTCTCATCTACGTGGTCTCCTTGGTAGCAAGAAGCTGGGAAGACCTAGGTGTGTCTCGAGACTCTTCCACTGCTCCCAGCGGGATGTTAAACATCACAAGATGCCAAAAGCCCACGAAAAGAAGATGAGATCACCAGATGAAACAGAGATTTCTGAAATGGAGGCAAAGGCCATATTTTAAGGCTCATTCCCTCAAATATCTTAATAATCTGCTGCTGAATATGGCAAGTAGATGGGTAAGGTGCCAGGAGGGTAGCTGAAATGGGAATTATAAAATGAGTTTGTGCTCAAGAGCTAGAGTATCTGGTTCAAATCCTGGCTATGTCTTTTGATAGCTGTATGACCTTGGGTTAGTCACCCAAACTCTGTGTGTTTAAGTTCCTTATCTGCAAAATGAGACATAGTACTGTCTACTTTCTGGGGCTGTTGGGAGAATTAAATGAGGTAGCCTGTGACAAGCACTTAGAACAGTGGCTGGTACAGTGACTGTTAGTTATTATTTTTATTAGTCTTTTGAGCTGGGCTTGAGTCTGGCCATGAAAATGGAAGTCGGCTGCCTTAAGGTTCTGACAGAAAACCTGGACTCTGTCCTTAGCACCCTATCTCCCAGACCCCAGGCATCCTGGCATGGATGTAGTGGATCCCAACAGATATTTGAGAATGACATGGTATCTCATTTTGATTGGCAGCCACAGCCACTCAATCCACACCTGTTAAATCTACAGTGGATTTGGCAGGAGACCTAAATAGACATTTCTCCAAGGAAGACATGAAGATCGCCAACAGGCACATGAAAAAATGCACAACATCACTAATCATTAGAGAAATGCAAATCAAAACTACAATGAGGTATCACCTCATTCTGGTCAGAATGGCCATCATCAAAAAGTCTACAAACAATATATGCTGGAGAGGATGTGGAGAAAAGATGAACCCTCCTACACTGTTGGTGGGAATGGAAATTGGTGCAGCCACTATGGAGAACAGTGTGGAGGTTCCTCAATAAACTACAAATAGAATTACCATATGATCCAACAATCCCACTCCTGGGCATATATCCAGAGAAAACCATTAAAACCGTTAAAAGATACATACACACCAATTTCATTGCAGCACTATTTACGATAGCCAAATCATGGAAGCAACCTAAGTGTCCATCAACAGACGAATGGATAAAGAAGATGTGGTACATATATACACAATGGAATATTACTCAGCCATAGAAAGGAATGAAATAATGCCATTTTCAGCAACACGGATGGACCTAGAGATTATCATACTAAGTAAAGTAAGCCAGACAAAGAGAAATATCATATGATATCGCTTATATGTGGAATCTAAAATATGATACAAATGAACTTATTTACAAAATGCAAACAGACTCACAGACATAGAAAACAAACTTCTGGTCACCAAAGGGGAAAGGGGGGCATGGAGGGATAAATTAGGAGGTTGGGATTAACAGATACACAGTATTATATGTAAAATAACCATGTTCTTGGATTGGAAGAATCAACATTGTGAAAATGACTCTACTACCCAAAGCAATCTACAGATTCAATGCAATCCCTATCAAACTACCAATGGCATTTTTCACAGAACTAGAACAAAAAAATTCACAATTTGTATGGAAACACAAAATACCCCGAATAGCCAAAGCAATCTTGAGAACAAAAAATGGAGCTGGAGGAATCAGGCTTCCTGACTTCAGACTATACTACAAAGCTACAGTAATCAAGACAGTATGGTACTGGCACAAAAACAAAAATATAGATAAATGGAATAAGATAGAAAACCAAGAGATAAACCCATGCACATATGGTCACCTTATCTTTGATAAAGGAGGCAGGAATATACAGTGGAGAAAGGACAGCCTCTTCAATAAGTGGTGCTGGGAAAACTGGACAGGTACATGTAAAAGTATGAGATTAGAACACTCCCTAATACCATACACAAAAATAAGCTCAAAATGGATTAAAGACCCAAATGTAAGGCCAGAAACTATCAAACTCTTAGAGGAAAACATAGGCAGAACACTCTACGACATAAATCACAGCAATATCCTTTTCAACCCACCTCCTAGAGAAATGGAAATAAAAACAAAAATAAACAAATGGGACCTAATGAAACTTAACAGCTTTTGCACAGCAAAGGAAATCATAAACAAGACCAAAAGACAACCCTCAGAATGGGAGAAAATATTTGCAAATGAAGCAACTGACAAAGGATTAATCTCCAAAATCTACAAGCAGTTCATGCAGCTCAATAACAAAAAAACAAACAACCCAATCCAAAAATGGGCAGAACATCTAAATAGACATTTCTCCGAAGACGATAAACAGATTGCCAACAAACACATGAAAGAATGCTCAACATCATTAATCATTAGAGAAATGCAAATCAAAACTACAATGATATGTCATCTCACACTGGTCAGAATGGCCATCATCAAAAAATCTAGAAACAATAAATGCTGGAGAGGGGGTGCAGAAAATGGAACACTCTTGCATTGCTGGTGGGAATGTGAATTGGTACAGCCACTGTGGAGAATAATATGGAGGTTCCTTAAAAAACTACAAATAGAACGACCATATGACCCAGCAATCCCACTACTGGGCATATACCCTGAGAAAACCATAATTCAAAAAGAGTCATGTACCAAAATGTTCATTGCAGCTCTATTTACAATAGCCAGGACATGGAAGCAACCTAAGTGTCCATCATCGGATGAATGGATAAAGAACATGTGGCACATATATACAATGGAATATTACTCAGCCATAAAAAGAAACGAAATTGAGTAATTTGTAGTGAGGTGGATGGACCTAGAGTCTGTCATACAGAGTGAAGTAAGTCAGAAAGAGAAAGACAAATACCGTATACTAACACATATATATGGAATCTAAGGGAAAAAAAATGTCATGAAGAACCTATGGGTAAGACGGGAATAAAGACACAGACCTACTAGAGAATGCACTTGAGGATATGGGGAGAGGGAAGGGTAAGCTGTGACAAAGTGAGAGAGTGGCATGTACATATATACACTACCAAACGTAAAATAGATAGCTAGTGGGAAGCAGCCGCATAGCACAGGGATATCAGCTCAGTGCTTTGTGACCACCTAGAGGGGTGGGATAGGGAGGGTGGGAGGGAGGGAGACACAAGAGGGAAGAGATATGGGAACATATGTATATGTATAACTGATTCACTTTGTTATAAAGCAGATACTAACACACCATTGTAAAGCAATTATACTCCAATAAATATGTAAAAAAATAAAATATAATAAAATAGATAACCAACAAGTACCTACTGTACAGCACAGGGGACTATATTCAATTTCCTGTAATAAACCATAATGGAAAAGAACATGAAAAAGGATATGTGTGTATATATATATATATATATATATATATATATATATATATGTAAAACTCAAACACTTTGCTGTACACCTAAAACTACCACAACATTGTAAATCAACTATACTTCAATAAAAATGTTAAAAAAATTTTAAAAATCTACAGTGGATTTGATGTTGATCATGAAGCACATTAACAAGTCTATTCATTCGTTCTTTCACGCATTCACTTATTTGAGTAGTATTCCATTTATTCATTAAGCATCTATCTATTGAATAGTTATCTATTCATTACACATATTGCTTACTATGTTCCTGGCACATAGACATTGAAGCTCATGTCCTTGTTTTGGGTTAGAAACAACCACCAGCTATTTCTGGCGAACAGGGTCTAAGTATTTTAATTCCTTGTCTGTTAAAAACCATGATCCACATGTTTCTATGGGACTGTGAAAGAGCTATTCCTAACCTGAGGCCAAGTCACTTACATGAACACTGTTCAGAAATTGCCTTGAAAAGAGAAACAAGACTATAAGCCTTAGAAAAAATTCCGTTAAGTACCAAATTTATTCATAAAATACATGGCTATTTGCTGTTGACAAGTTTCCACTGTCATGGGTCTATTGAAGACACTTTGAGGTCATTCCTAGGGAGTGACATAAACATGGGGCCTGAACTGGCATCATCTGGGACTCAGAGCTCTAGGATCTTGGGCCCATGCACACCTATTGCATCACGGTCAAAATTTAAACAAGATTCTCTGGTGATTTGTATACACAGGGAAGTCTGAGAGGTGCTGGATTGGGTGCCCCAGACCCACTTCAAGAAGACCACCTCTAGGTGGATAAGCCCCTTTTTCAGTGGAGGGACCATTCTCAGCAGGGAAGAATTATGGCCGACAACTGCAAAAACAGCATGTTTTTTTTTTTTTTTATTTTAAACATGCAAAATACAGTCCATGCATCTGCCATTTTAAAAAGTCTCTCATCCTGTAGCAGATAAAACCAAATATGTTTTGGCTATCAACGTTCAAGAAATGTTTCAAAATGCTTTACAGTGTAAAGATAATAAGAAATTTAGCAAAATTTCAACAAACCTGTATAAAAAACAGATACAGATAACATTTTATATCAAGGCGACATGCTGTAATGTAAAGAGTAAGTTATAATTATCTGTGTTTCTTTGTAAAAAGTCTTTAACAATACAAGGGCTTAGCAGATCCAGGCCTCAGGGCTACACATGCAAAAAAAATTGTTAGTTAAAAATCACCAAAACGTGCTATTTTTAAATGTGTACCTTTGTGTCTTTTTAAGTACAGGATAATAGAAGTATTAAGTATCAGCAGGAATAGTATTCAAGGACTCTGTAAAAGTGTGTAGACTTCATGGAGCCAGTGTCCGGGAAGAGTCATACATTTCTGATGAACATTTTGGCTTAATCCCTTTGCCATTGTAATAGTCCACGACTTGGTTTGGGACTTCAGCTAACACGCTCTTTGCCAGGGCAGCTGGAGATGCCTGCAGGGAAGAAGAAATCACAGTGACTTTGGCGCCTGGCCAAGGGAATCTGACCCAAATCAGCCTAAAAGACTTGAGTCCTGCTCTAAGCAGCTGGTCCCATTCATTCATTCATTCATTCATCATTCATTCTGTACTTGTCAGTGTCTACTCCAAGCAAGAGTTGTCAGATTGTTGGAAAATGAACCTTTAATTTCATAATTACATTTTTTCATGTCTGTTTCAAAATATAAAACTATTCATATCTGAGGATGGGTGAACACTGGATGGCATAAAGAATTGCCTTGCAGTTTTGTGTCTGATTTACATTCAAATCCATACACCTATTTATGTTCCAGGCACTATGCGAGCGTTTATAGGGTCTATGATTCTTGCCGTTAGGAAGTTACAGTCATGTGAGGGGAGCGTGGTGGGGCTGAAATTAACCCTCCTATGAGGCAGAACATGATACATCCCACAGACCAGCAGATCACATCAATGGGAGCTTGTTAGAAATGTAAAATCTTAGACCCATCCCAGAACTAATGAATCAGAATCTGCATTTTAACTTGATGCCTAGGTGATTCCTGTGCATATTGAAATTTGAGAAGCACTGCTCTAGGGAGTCACAGACACTGTGTGACCAGAGCACAAAAAACTAAGACTAAGGCATTTTGGAGGAAATCACAGAAGGCTTCCAAGAAGAGATGGCATTTACATTGGGTATATTTTGAAACAGGGAGAAGGAAAGGATTGGCATTTGATCATTCTAGGGACTGTGAGTCATCTGATGGGGCTCTAAAGGAAGTGCATGAGTGTGTGTGTGTGTGTGTGTGTGTGTGTGTGTGTGTGTGTTGGGGATGCAGGATTGGTGGGGCATTCAGTTGGAAAATGAGCTTGTGGCCAGGTGATGGAGAGTCTTGAATACTGTGCTAATTTATGTAGCCTTTCTTATATCAGCATTATGGACTCACTGCAGGCCTTGGGGCAGAGAAAGGTAGAGGTTGATATTCTGCATGGACTCTGGACTCATGCAGAGCTGGGCCTGACCTCTGACCCTGGCACTCACTACTAACTCCCCAGCCACTGGGCAAATAAGATTGCCTGAACCTCATTGTTAGCAATTACTGAAGAGGTTGAAAATTTGAAGCAGAGAGAAATGTTTGAGGTCCCTCTGGAAAAGTCCTGAAGGAAAGGGGGCTGGACTAAATGCCAGATGACCAGGTTTCTAGCTCTTTCCTTCCTATGTGGCTTGTCACTCAGCCATTCAACTTTGCTAAGCCCCGATATTCTGAGACAAGAAAGGAAAGAACAGGAATTCATTCTATCTCAGAGTGTTTTTTTTTTTTTTTTTTAATTTTTATTTATTTATTTATTTTTGACTGTGTTGGGTCCTCGTTTCTGTGCGTGGGCTTTCTCTAGTTGTGGCGAGTGGGGGGGCCACTCTTCATCGCAGTGTGCAGGCCTCTCACTGTCACGGCCTCTCTTGTTGCGGAGTGCAAGCTCCAGACGCGCAGGCTCAGTAGTCCTGGCTCACGGGCCTAGTTGCTCCACGGCATGTGCGATCTTCCCAGACCTGGGCTTGAACCCGTGTCCCCTGCATTGGCAGGCAGATTCTCAACCACTGCACCACCAGGGAAGCCCCTATCTCAGAGTTTTTAGGAGGCTCAAAATGTAAGAGACACGTACCTTAAAAACAATCTGAAAACACAGTGAGGAGTGTTTCTAAAGCGACTGCTCACATTTTGAAGGTGCCATAGTATGTTGGACATTGGTATCCATGAATGCTCTTCTATTTTATAAATAACTGCTCAGGGTCATGTGTTAGATCATGGCCCACTTTTACACTGGGGAAGACACAATAGTCATTTCCTCCCTTTTCTCTCTGGTCATTGCTCACACAAAGTTTAGAAAGATAAAGA
This sequence comes from Aethalodelphis obliquidens, assembly GCF_003676395.1. Taxonomy (NCBI): domain Eukaryota; kingdom Metazoa; phylum Chordata; class Mammalia; order Artiodactyla; family Delphinidae; genus Aethalodelphis; species Aethalodelphis obliquidens. The sequence continues at coordinate 12,232,718 of NW_020838000.1, forward strand.
CTTGACTTCCCAGTCTCCCTGGCATCTAGGGATGGCCATGTGATCCAATTTCATTGTTTGAGACCCAAGTGGGAGTTTCCTGGGGGGTGTTTCTTGGAGCTCTTTAACAGACATCACTGGCTCTGTTTCTCTTTCTTCTTCCTTTTTTCCTTGAACTAGAATTTGATTCCTAGAGCTATGGCAACCATTTTATCATTGTGAGGGAATAACAAAAAGAATCTCTTAAGTGCTGGTCCTGACACTATGGAATCATTGAAAAAAACTAATGTCAGCAGCCACCAGCCCCTAACATCTAGCTACACGAGAAAAGTATATCTGTACTTATATAATCCAGGGTTTCTCAATTTTGGCACTATTGCAATTTTGATATATTGGATATATTTGATAATTCTTTGTGTGGGGACTGCCCTCTGCATCATAGGATGCTTACTAGCATCCCTGGCCTTTACCCACTGGATGCAAGTAGCCATCAAAAATGTCTCCAGACATTGTCAAATGTCCCCTGGGGAGAAAAATCAGCCTTGGATAAGAACCACTCATGTAATCCACTGTGAGATGGATTTGCTGTTATTTGAAGACAAAAATATTCCTGAACAGTATGTCAAGCAGAACTCGCTCAGATGATAAAAGTATTCTGTAGTTACACTCTCCAATGTGGTAGTCACCAGACACGTGCTGTCACTGAGCCCTTGCAATGTAGTTAGTGTGACTAAAAACTGATTTTTAAATTTAATTTTAATGAATTTAAATTTAAATAACAACATGTGGCTCTTTGCTACTGTGTTGGACAGCACAGTTCCCAATGATACTCCCGCCCTTTGCATATCTGTGCTGGTGGTTCTGGGGAGCAGAGAGGGCCTGGAGGTCCATTAACTTGGGATAAGGCAGAAAAAATATGAAAGTAGCTGGCGAGAACAGTAATAAAAGTCACATTTATTAACTACCTACAGGCACCAGGCGCTGTGCTGAGCGTTATATAAGCCCCACCTCTAATTTTCCAATGTGTGTGTTATTTGCCCCATTTTACAGATGAAAGTCTGTGACACAGAGAGGTTAAGTAACTTGCCCCAAGCCACACAGCTCAGAGCCTCTGCCCTGTCCGAAGCTCTGAGTTATCATGCAGAGCAGAAAAAGAGAGGCGATTCATGGGTTCCTGGCTATATGAAATGATATCAGTGCCTCACCTTGAGTTTTATTTATGGTTTATTGAATTCAGAATAGATTAGTTTGGATAATGAAATGGTTCTCAGAATCTAATTTGAAATTCAGGAAGCTAAGGCAGGTGTTAAACTCCTGGTACTCTGCTCTAGTGGACCACAGGGAGCTGGGAGCCTGGAGCAGCGGGGCAGTGAGTGCGCCCCCTTCCTCGCGCTGATCAGGTACTTCCTTGTTGCGGGTGCCCCTCACCTCCCTGCCCACTCCACAAGGTCTGTCCTCCTTATGTCCCAGCTCCAGCCGCTTCTCCGAAGTTTTGTAGCCACAGGGTGGCCCACCTCAATCGCCCACAGATCGCTTGGTGTGAGTTTTCTGTGGATACCTGTGTCCCAACCAGGCAGTTCTCCAGTAAATTCCTGGAGGCTGGGCCCCATGGCTCCTCCTCTCACTGTGGTGCCAGTGCTAGCACACAGCAGGCACTCTGCAGGTGTGTGAGGGAGAGCAGGGGCGGGGTGGAGGCTGCAACAGTGCATGGCCCCGTGGCATGTGTGTGTGTGTGTGTCTGTAGGGGGCGGGGAGAGGGTGGTTTGGAGAAGCTCTTGGAGCCCTCTTCACTCAGGCAACGCTGTAGGTGGTGGTCAGTCCTGTGGTACTTCTGTCAAGCTGACAAGACGGGGTGGGACATCACAGTCTGGAAGAACACCCTCCCCCCATCTTGGGCACCATGTGAGCAAGTGGTTTCAATGATGAACACAACTGTGGGCGATTCAGCTCCAGCACACCCCAACTTGAAGAGGATGCCCCACCTTGCTGTCCTGTGCAGACAACTTGGGGGCTTGGAAACCTCCCCTTGGGTAAGTTGAAGATGGGCTACGGTAGCAGAGTTGCCCTCTGTGAGTCACCCAGGCTCACTGCCCACACACTTGTGGGAGCTTTCACTGGGGCATGGAACAAAAGAACACAGGGGGCTGTCTGTGACACAGTGGGGGAGGCTCTGCAGGGCTCTTCAGGGCCACGGCCATCCCAGAGGGAAACTGTATGAATCAGAAAACTTTTTTTTTTTTAAACCCTGTGGGTCATGAACCAGTTTTGATTCTGCCTTAGCAAACTTATTCCAGCATTTTCCCCTATTGACCACAAACAACTGTTTAATATCATCCTTTAAACTAACTTTATTATCTTGCTGTTTCCCTCATTAATGAATTGAATAAATCTTTGATGCTGCTCACTGTACATTTATACAGGATTTATGTTTCTATCATTTTGAAAATATACTTTGCCAAGGCAAACACAGACCTCTGCCAGGGCACATGGCTTGACAAGGAGAACCAAGGCCGAATTTCAGCTCTTTGCTACTTCAGCCAGGCAACCTTGAGCAGGGAACAACCTGCCCAACTGTACATGGCAGTCCTGGGTACACTGGAGACCCTAAATTCTGTGGATGAGGCCAAGCTCCAATGAAATGTTGGCCACATAGTTAGCATGACTGACTCAGGTTATACTTCTTTCTCCAGCAAGCCAAGCTCTACATGTCCTGGGTGGGAATCGGCCTGGCCCAGGCAGGGACAGCTGGCATTGCTTCACTACGAACACTGGTGGAAAAATGGGGGGGGGGCTTCTGCTCTCCCAGGGGAAGCCCCTGAGATATACGTACGTGTTTGAAGTTCCTGAAGGGCACGAACTGGACGATGTCGCGAAGGACGGGCTCTCCCTTAGGCGACCTCAGAATCCCGTCGTCACCGTCCAGCATCTGCATGTCACTGAAGTCTGCGTTGCCCACTCCCACGATGATGACCGACATGGGGAGGTGGGAGGCATGGACGATGGCCTCCCTCGTGTCGGCCATGTCTGTGATGACCCCGTCAGTCAGGATCAGCAGGATGAAGTATTGCTGCCATCGGTGGGACACCAGGAGACGATGGGGATGGAGAGGTGGGAGAGACAAGGACAAAGCCAGTTACACACTCCGGCGGCTCCGGTGCATACTGACCACAGCAAATGACAACTGACTTTTCCTGAGTGCCCGTGTTGACAACCCTAAACACTGAAGACTTAGGATGAATGGAGCTTAAAGGCAGGCACAGTAATTGCAGGTTAATTCTAATAATCACCTTAGTGATGGTTACAAAGCACAGGGTGTAGACAGAGCAGCAGAAGAGTCAGGGGGGCTGGCTTCAAAGCCTCTTGCTCTGAGATGCTGGGAATTTTCCCTTAACTCCTCTGGGTCTCAGCCTCTTCATCTCTCAAATGAGGGGTGGGGCTAGATCATTCATACGGTCCTCTTCAGCTTGGAGATTTGCAAGAGTCTAAAGCCGAGCTGCCTAATATTTACAATAGCCACCAGCTCCATGTAACTATGGTGCCCTTGCAATGTGGTGAAAGCAATGGAGAAACAGAAATTTTCATTTTATTTCATTTGAATGAATTTAAATTTAACTTTAAAAAGTGGATACCCGATTGAGTTATTGGAAATCTTTTAAGTACGTTTGTAACAACTATAAATAAGTGAATCCACTTTCTCAATTATCAACTTATAAAATCTATATAAGGATCAAGTATTTTCCATGGTAATTTAGCATCCAAATTGAGATGACGTGAGTATAAAATACACACTGGAGTTTGAAGACTTAGTACAAAAAAAAAGAATGTATAATATTTTATTAATAATTTTTATATGGAATACCTCTTAAGATGATAATGTTTTAGTTATACTGGGTTAAATAAAATATATTATTAAAATTAATTTCCCTGCTTCTATTCACTTTTTAAAATGTGGCTACTGGAGAATTTAAAATCTCTGCATGCCTCTCACTGTATTTCTAGTGGATGGCGCTGTGCTAAAGCCCTGCTAGAAAAGGCAAGGGTCACAGTCTCTCCCTCTGAAGGCTGTGTGCCCTGGGCTAATGAGTGGCCTGCAGGTGGCTGCCCTTCTCCAAGGATGTGGGCAGAAGACTCTTCCTGCTCTAAGTCCTGGTTGGACAGGCTGGTGGGTGACTCATCTGAGATGGAGATTGGAGAGAAGGCTCCATGCTCATCAGCACAGGAAGGGCTTGGGAAGGGTTACGGGGTCTGGAGAGGGAAGGCCCAGTGGAGGACGTCACTGTCCTTAGTCGTTAGAGGCATCATGACAGCCTCTCAGGTGAGAGGGGAGGGAAGGAGGTCACTGAGATGCTGCTCATGCCAAACCCAAAAGAATTTCTAATGTAATCTTTGCAATATGTTCTACATCTACAGGGAATAAATGTGGGATGATGAAACCATTCCAAGTTGCCACATTTCAAAGGTGAAAGGCTAGGTAGAATAGTCACATGTTGAAAACATCTGTTTTTGAGATTCACACTTAGAAAGCTGCATATAGGCTGGCAGTGCTAAAGAGTTCCCATTTTTCTCTGTGAGTCTGAAAAAAATGTTTTTAAACAAAACAACTCAGTCAAAAATGCAATTAGAGAGAAGAGAAATTCACACTATGATGAAGACAATCACATGTCCTGAATGCTTTCCATACAGTTTAATATAAAGACTAATTCTGGGGCTTCCCTGGGGGCGCAGTGGTTAAGAATTTGCCTGCCATTGCAGGGGACACAGATTCGAGCCCTGGCCTGGGAAGATCCCACATGCTGCAGAGCAACTAAGCCCGTGCACCACAACTACTGAGCCTGAGCTCTAGAGCCTGCAAGCCACAACTACTGAGCCCACATGCCACAACTACTGAATCCTAGAGCCTGTGCTCTGCAACGAGAAGCCATGACAATGAGAAGCCTGAGCACCTCAACGAAGAGTAGCCCCCGCTCACCGCAACTAGAGAAAGCCCGTGCACAGCAATGAAGACCCAATGCAGACAAAAAGAAACAAACAAACAAACAAATATATATATATATATATATATATATGACTAATTCTGTTCCATGTCCACTAACTACCCACCCCTAGTTCTAGTTGATCAATTTTCAAATTCATTCGAATTGTCAATTTTCATCCATACCTATGCTTTTTAAGTCTTATACATTCACAGAGAAGGTGGCCTGGGAATTTGGAGGAAGATTTCAGTTGGGTGAAGTGATTGAGGAGCTAGGGAGTTGCAAGGACAAGGCACAGAAGGAGGCAGCTTGGTGGCCTGGGGCTGGAGGGAAGCAGTGTAGGAAACCAGAAATGACTCTTCCCAGGGTGTGCCTTAGAGGCCATGGCAGGTGCCACACCTGGATGGAGACTCATCCTGATTCCTGATCAGGTGGGCTTGTGAGTGAATCACACTTCTGTGCCCTCATCGTCCACTCCCCACCCTCCCCTAACTCCTGTCTGATTCGACCTTCATGGTCCAGGGCACGGATCTCCTCTACCTGCCCCCTACAATACCCACAGGAGCAAACAACCTGACAGTCACACGACCACATCAAGAAAGTTTAGAGTTGTTGTGGTCTAGAGCGGACGTTGGCAAAATATTTTCTGTAAAGGGGCTATAATAAATACTTTAGGCTCTGCAGGCCATAATGATGTCTGTGGCAATGACATAACTCTGCCTGTTAGAATGAAAACAGCCATAGACAGTGCTTGATAGGAATGTTCATGGCTGTGTTCCGTTAAAACTTTACTGATGGACACAAGTTTGAATGTCATATAACTTTTGTGTGCCATGAAATATTATTCTCCTTTTGATTTTTTTCAACCATTTAAAAATGTAAAAGCCATTCTTACCTAGCAAGCCACTGAAAAACAGGTTGCAGAATGTGGCTGGCTTTTCATTTAGAGCAGGGGCTCTTAACCTAGACTTGCGGACTGTTGAGTTGAAAGAATTCAGGCAGTCTGTTCAGCTGGGGTAAATTAAAGTTTTATTTTCGCTAACCTCTAACTAAAACTTATCATTTTTTTCAATTCTAAATATAATTAACAAATAAAATTAGTTTTAACTGTACTTGTGACTGAGTCACTAATAGAAATCACAGAATACGTTCCTGTTATCTTACAGTGTTTGCAAATATCTCAACGTGTCATTTACATTCAACACTACTTAGAAATTACAGAATTATTAGGCCAGCCACAAATTCTCATAATTTAATTTTATTACTATATTTATGATGCTTCTATGTAACATTTAAAGATATTTTGCTAACTGCATTTCAATATACTTGGTTTATTTTATAACATATGTTTTATTTTGTGCATTTAAAGGCCCTTCTGAGGAGGGGTCCATGGGCTTCACCAGCTGCTAATGGTGTCCATGGAACAAAAACGGTTAAGAAGCTCTGGTCTGAAGAGACTGTCAAGATTCTAGAACCTGATCCTTCCAGGTTTAATCTAGCTAAAGGTAATAGGCTGAAGACTGTTGGATCAAAACCCTGATGGAAATTTCCAATAAAGGTCGCAGTAACATTTGCTTCCAAAGTCAGGCTAGGAAAGTGCTCATGGGTGAAATATTATAGTCTTTGAATGTACTTGAGGTCCTGCTTACATAAGGAGAGGACACTTTTTTCTTTCTAGAAGAGTTCCACAAAACTGAGGAGAAAATCCTACAGCCACAGACTTCCTGGCACCACTTGCCTACAAGGTTCAAGGTTAGGACCCTTAGCAATCAGTGATAACAAGGGGCCCTAGACCACACACTGTTCGAAAGATAATGGAAACCTCTGGGGGAAAGCATCAGTGTTCCTGGCCTATAGGAGTGAGTTATTTGGGGATATGTGGATTAGACACTTCCAGTACTGTTTCCTGACCTGTCCTTTCAGAGCAGACACATCTGTCCCTGGAGGAGTGAGTAATAGCCAAAACCTCATGCTGGTTTGTATTAGTCCAGAACTCAGACCTATGTCAGATTCTCTTTACTCCTGTGAGTCCTGGTACCCCAGGGAGGCTGAGATGGTTCAAACTGGGCTCCAGGGAGCCCTAGGGATGCCTTGGATGCTCTTGGGTATAAAGGGAGTCAAGGAGGATAGACAAGTTTGGACCCCATCCTTCAGCCCATATTTAGAAAAAATAGTCTGTTTTCTTAAAATCTATTTTATGTATTTGGTTTCTGAGCAAGGTATTATTTGAAGTATTTGAATTTGAAGTCCTGGTGATTTAAAAAAAGGTTAAAAATAAAATTAAATACTGATCCTGTCCAACCTTATGCCTAAATCTTGCATCTGAGAGGATTCAGATTTGCTTCAAGGCCTCTGTGGGTTTGGCAAGATGGAGATGCTATTGACTTTGACAAACATGGTCTTCACAGGGGTGTTGGGGAGCAAAGTTTGGGTGGTACAGGTGGAAGGGTCAATGGGAGGAGAGATGGAGGCAGTGAATATGGGCAGTTCTTTCAATGAATTTTGCTGTAAAAGAGAGTAAAATGAGGGACAGTACCTAAAGGGTAAAGTGTTGAGAGAGAGTTTTGAACCGAAACAAGAGATATTGTAACATGCTTTATTTGCTAATAGGAATGAGTCTTCAGTAGAAAGGGAAAAATAGGTGATGAGGTGAGAAAGGGAATATAAGTATGAGGTCAGTGTCCCTAATAGTTGGGAGGTGTGTGCTGCAGTGCATAGAGCAGAGGTCGCCATGAGACGGGAGTGTGGTCCAGCCCATCCTAACAAAAGAGAAGCTGAGAACACAGGCACAGGGCAAGGGGGTCAGATGAGCTCACACAAGAAGGTAAGGGAGCAGCATATCATATTCTTCATGCAAATTCAGTGTCTTGGAACCCAGGATAAAATCACAGAGAAAATTTCAGACATTAGCAATATTCTGCTAAATCTGAGAAAATGCCATACAGCTAAAAAAGGACATAGGACATAATGACGGTATTGAAAAATGATGCATAGAAAAGCTATTACAACAATATATTTAAGTCTAATATATTAGGGGAAAAAAATAAACTCTATTTGGCCTTGTAACCTTGGTTTGCATTTTTCTTAAGAAAACCACTAATAGGACCTGAAATAAACCTTCACTGTGATGTTGTGTGTTACTTCACTTGACTACCAGGTGGAAGAATAACCCATTGTTTTACTTCACTTCCATCTGTAGTCTGGGTACACTGGAAAGCATGCTTAGTTTTGGACAGTTTTTTTCCTTCCTAGGAACTGAAGGTGAGTATGAGTTTTATGAGGATGACCTACACTCCAGTGAATATAGTGGCTTTCCCTGTTGAAGGCCTTCTGTGTTCAGGTAACATTGCAGACATTTGAGTTATGTCATCTCTAAGCCTCATGTTAATCCAGCAGAGATAGGCATGATTATCCCTATTTTTCAGGTGAGGAGACTGAGGACAGGGGGAAGGTTAAGTCACTTCTTCAAACTCACACAGGTAGAAATGCAAATTTATTGTCAGATTGGGATGGGTGCTATGGCCAGTATCCAGGTGAGGATGGGTAAATGCCCATTAGCAGGTAGACCACCTCTCTCCTTACCGATGCCTCCTTAGTGTTGGTCTCCTCTGATGCTGACTTGGCAACCTTCTGGATGATGGGAGCGATGTTGGTGGGGCCATAGAGCTGGAGTTTGGGAAGGCAGCTCTGGTAGGCTTCCACAACTCCTTGAATCCCTGAGGTGGAATTGGCAAAGATCAATAGCTAAATAGTCCCCCTAAATATATTTATAATCAAACACACACACACACACACAAATGAAGCATTAACTTCCCCCAAATAGTCCTTATCAATAGCACATCTATGTTCTTAAGATAAAAAAGAAAATACCACATCTGGGCTGGTATCTCTGCCTCCACTCCCACTAAAATAATTTTCTTTATTCATTTTACTTATTTTTTTTTTGAAATTGACTTGGGAAGAATTTATTAATGAATGATTGTGTTTGCTACAGAATACAAACAAGCTTTTTATGACAAAGAGAATATTCTAGACCCATTAAAAAAATGTCAGTTACAAACCTATGTATTCCCAAATCTTTTTCTATACTTTCAAAAATAAGGGATTCATATTGGGAATATTTTGCAACCCTACAACTTAAAATTCAGAGAGAAATCATTTTGGTCTGAAATCATTCTCTTTAAAGGTTCAAGTCAAGAGCGATCATTTCCACCAATGTCTCCCTTATGTCTCACCTTACACAATAGATTTCATTAGATCCTCCTATTGTAATGAAGCCAACATTGTACCTATTTTACAGGTAAGAAACTGAGGCTCAGAGAGGTTTGCTGCAGACTCAGGATTCACACCCAGTTGTGTCTGGCTCTAAGGGCCATGCTCACAGCTTTAACATCCCTCTCATTTTCACACCATCCTGTTGACTCTAGTATAACCACCCCAGGCCACCTATGTGAGGATGTGTACCCACAACCATCTCTCCAAATGTTAAAGTCCTTGTGGGTAGGAATTGTGACTTTCTTTCTCATGAGCTCGAGTCAGGTCGGGCACATGGCAGCTGCTCCCCAAATGTGTGATGAATGAGCAAGATGATGGTCACAGTCATCTGCTGGGCACTGTAGTACAGGTGAGTGACGTCCATCACCATGGGCACCCCTCATTTAAGGGGGGCTTCCATCCAAGAGATCATGATGGGTGGGCTCTGCTGGAAGAGGCAGCCCTGCTAGTGTAGCTCCTCCCAGCGTAAGTCCTGGCTGCACACTGAATGTTCTAACTGTGATCCCACAGAGACAGTCCCATTATCTATGATTTTTGTTCAAATGGTCCTCTCTGTGTCTGTGCCTGTGTTACCTCTCTCTTCCCCTGTTTCATCTCATCCTCCTGCACCCCTTTCTACCCTGAAACAGCACACTGGTCCTGTTTTAAGCCAGAGAGACCCACAAAGCCCCTCCTGTGATTTTTTTCCCTCCACATCCTGCCAACCAGATTTTGGGCATCTTGGATGAGCAAGTTGTGCTCTGTTCTGCCTTTATACACATGCATGTAACAAAATGTGTATGAAAATGACTGAAAATGCTTCATTCTCTTTGTCCTGCCCCAAAGTCTGCCATTCTAAAGACAGGTGCCAAATCATTACATAGCCTGGTTTTGAAGTTAAGTGATGCTGAACAGAAGCTCTTTATCTGTTTTGGTTTTTGAGGTTTTGCCTAAGATAAGCAAGTCTGAGTTCTCTTCCAAAAATACCAGGCAGGTGAATTCTAAGATGTGAAATGGGTTAACACTGGATATGTCCTTCATTCTGCTTTGATGGAAAACCATTCTTACAGTTGAAGAGAGGGAATGGTTTGAGATGAGGGAAGCCTAAACTGTAATAAACTTGGCGTGAGGGATGATGAGAGGGAATAAGGGCAGAATGGAGATCTGGTCTCATAGGTTGTTGCGTGCAGACCCGGGGATATTGATATCATGTTCTTGGACAGTTAGTGCCAAATATGTGAAAGAAACTGCGGGATGTTCTACACTCCCACAGGATCTGAATTAATCCTGTTCAGCCCCTTCCTCCTCTATAGGAAGGAGGAAAGACACAGACATTTCCACCAGCCCACTGCAAAAAATGTTTTACCATTTTCATAGCAACAGGTGTACTTGGCTCTATTTATTATTTAGAAATCAGGAAAAATGATTCTAGGATACAATTTATCATCATAGTCATCATCATTATTTTGTGGAATGTCTTGGGAAATTTCTAGCTGGAAATAACATAATACAGACCAAAACCTTTGAGAAGGCTCTTTCTGGCACAAAACCATGAAGTGACTTGTTTGAAGTTGCTGAGGGCATATCCTTTGCCAACATGAAAGTGTCACATGATCTCCATGCTTCCCCCTTTCCTTATTACTTCACAGAGAGGAAGTTGTGCAAAATAAATACTTGATGACAGCTTGGAAAGCAGAAGGAGGGGTACCTCATCACTGCCCATCACGTGACCCTTCCCTCAATTTTTTTTGTTTTTTGGGTGTTTTTGGCCAGAAGAATCCAGAATTGGAATCAATATTCTTGCTCTAAGCTCAAGACCTCTTCTGCATTCTGTCTTTTCCAGCTCTTACGTCTCTGCTCTGTTATGGCCTTCAGAGTAGCGTGTTTATTTGGGTCCAGGGAGCCTACTTCTCCTCTGTGGACAATCATCACTGACATACTGCATCAGGAGAGAGAAACTAAAATGGGAAAAGTACGAAGGGAAGGGCTGTGAAACACTGACTTCCTTTCACGTTGTGATTTACCTGCACATTCTGGGTTGTCTTCATTAAAGTTGATTGCGAAGTCGTGAGATACCTGGACACCAATTAAAATTTACAAAAGGAAGAAAGGAGAATGACAACATTAATCCAGTAAGGAGGCACTGGGGCTTAGAGTTTGCCAACAGATGCTCATTACATTCATTATGTGTCAAGCAGCGGGAACCATTTTAAGCCTTTACACAATCACTCTGAGATGGAGGGTGGATTCTAAGCTCCCTGTGGAGTTGAGGTGACAGGGAGATTTTCTAGAATCAGATAAATGCTGGCAGGAGGGGGAGAATAAGGCATACGAAAAAAAAAATCCAAGAAAATATTTCATAAAAATGTAACTCCAAATAGCTTCCGGATAGAAGTGTCCACAGACCAGAGGCTTAGATTTGGTTGAGTTCTATTTGGAGCCAGTGATTAAAAAATGATAACTCAATAACCTAAGCTGTCTGCTTGACATGGCCATGGTTACAAAGGCTCCAGCAAAGCTGTTGACATTTAAGACTCATTCTAACATAATATACAGAGCTGCCAGGCAGGAGGATTTTCACATACATACAGGTAAAAATAGACTCTTGCTTTTGGAAAAGTAATAAAGAAATAATTCCAACACAAATTCCTCTACCTGGCAGGACATATGTACGAGGTCAAATAATATGTGGTTTACTTTTTTCTTTCTAAAACCTGATAAAATAAGAGGGGTGTCCTGGCATCTATACATTTTTATTGGGTCACTTGGAATTTTACTGAGACTTCTATTTCAAAGGCTATTTCCCACAGGACTGACTCTCTGGGGCCTAGAAAATAGGTCATTGTGTTAAAAGACCCCTCTTTTCTCAGCGGGGGTCAGAGCTGATGCTGTTGGTGCCTCGCTCACACTCCCTTGCCCTTGACTTTTCCAGGCAACTCAGCCGACTGCCAAACATCCCACCTGCTTTATTTACCTTAAGTTTTTCTTGGGCTTCCAGAGCCTGCTTTGCCTGCCCAAGTGACAGGCTAAAAATGGTGGGGAATTAATGTCCCCTGGGAGTAATGTCCCCAGGGAGTAGCTCTTCATCATGGTCTGATGGGAGGTGGTGTGTCAATATCCCAGGTCTCTTACCCCTTGGGGTCTGTGTGCGCTCTGCATTGTCTCCCGGGATTCAGCTCTGGCTGTCCATGCTGGTAATGGCTTGTTAGTAAACCCTATGTTGATTTCTCTCCATTTCCCCACTCTCTACTGAGGTTTCCTCCACCTCTCAAATAAACTACTTGCCTCCAATCCCTGTCGCAAGGTCCCAGGAGAGCACAAACTAAGGCGGAGGTACTTGTGGCTCAGTTTCAATGCAAACTGAGATTTTATCCTCAAGAAGTAAGTCATGGTAATTTTGTAAACACTCTGGGGGGCACCTGAGTTGCTGAGACCATCAGGGCCTGTCTGGGGCAGAGGGGAGATGAGGCATGGAAAAGGGTATCTGAATGGCTTTGGGGAAGCAGAGTGAGAATACGTAAGGGGTGCCTGTTAGGGCAGCAGGAATAAGTTAGCTGCCAGTCAGAGTGGAGCCAGGGGATCAGGACTTTAGCAAACAGCACGAAGAAGAAGTTGCTTCAGGAGGGCGACCAGGCAGATGTCAGGGATGAGGACAGAAAGGCCTGGAGCCAGGTATGCTGCACACCTTTGTCCTCAGCCCTGCTGGGTCAAGCTGAGACTGGAAGGCTGTCTGGGGTGATGTGAGGAGGACACTCAAGCATCTCAGGGCAGCTGGACTGGTGGTTGTCCAGGTGCATTCCAGGCTCAAGGCTCAGCACCTCTGTGAGGAAGGTGGGCACCCACCTGCCCACATTCAGGAACTGATACCCCGTCTGAAGGGGACTGCATCTCCTGAGCTCTGGCTAATACTTTTATGTGTAATCTTTGAATTTTAGTGTTATCAGGCCTTTCAGTTTTTCCAGAGAAGCCAGAAATCTGACATTTTATATGAAATTGTCTAATTCTTAAAAAAAACTGTGTGTCAAATAGAATATGGCCTAATGTCTACAGGCCACCAGTCAACAACTCTTGTTCTATATTCTTCCCCCACCATGTACTGATTTCCGACAAATGCTTCTAGAATTCTGTAGCATGGTCAGCAGGAAGGCCAGTGTGGGCTACAAAGCAAACAAGGAGGAGGACAGGTCAGGGAGACAGGCTACTCCGTCATCTCTCACTCCAGCAGGAAAAGGGAGGTGAACTCCCTCTTTCACTGAAGGCCCTTGGTCTGATGGCTCTGGGGTGGAAGCAAAAGTTGGCATCTGCCTCCTGCTGTTCAGCTCAGATAAGGTCAGTAAAAGAGAAATTGATGACTGAGCGGTATTGCTTGCACTTAGCTGGGACCTCAGAGGCTTCCTGAGGCCGCAGTAGGAGCCTTGTTCCTCTCCAAGGTTCTCCCACCTGGGAGGCTGAGTCCCCTGTGGAGAGTATCCCACAGGGCCATCTGGTATACCATAGGAGAATGCCTCAGTTCCACTGCAGCACAAATCTCTCCACGTACAGTCTCTGCCTTCTTTGTGAGAAATTGGCATCGAGACCAAATAGGATTCCAGTGTCTTTACATGAGCCTTTCAACTCCAGAGTCTCTGAGCCCGAGCAGCGCTTTCTTCAGGATTTTTCTGTGTCTCCCACAAAAGACTGGTGCTTAGGGACTTGGGATGAGGGAGTCTGTAGACCTCACTGTCATGGACTTTCACTGTCAACATGGTCAATAGGGTCTTTCTCCAGGGGAGATCTGAATACATGGGTTCTGAGCCACTGGAGATCAACTTCTGAGTGTTTTCACAGTCTCTGCCTATGTCTGTAAGAAGCTAAACAATGGAACACTTCATTTGGAAATGACTCTGAGAAGGCCAATCCAGAATACCAGGAGATTGGCTGTCATCAAAACAGAGGCTCCGAGGATCTAATCTCACTGGTTCTGAAGACCATTTCTTTGGGCCCTTACATAATTATATCAAAGGTCGAAAGAGTGAGACTCCTGTGAGGGAAACCCAACTCATCCTTTGTTTATAGCAAAACACTCACTCACCGTGTACTCTGGGGGTATCCTGGCACCGAACCCAAAGGCTGGGAACATTTTGTCACTGAAATTAAAAGAAGAAGTTGCTACATTTGTCCATTTAATGAGGAAGAAAAACACAAACTTGCATTACTTTGTGAGAATAGGTCACTATGCCAAATACTGACTACCCATGCTTCTTGATTACCTGTGGTAACAGGGGATAGCAATAGTGTGAGCAACTAAAATCAAGAAATAATCCCCAAAGTTCATCACTTTACTGCTTTCCTTTACTATAGGTGAGACGATGGGCAGGAGAAGAATAAACATTGATTGGCACTACAATATGCCAGATATGATGCTAGGCCATGTACATACATAGTTAATTTTCACACAATGTTTGAAGGTCCACCTACTTATTATTCTTGTTTTACTGATGAATAAACTGAGTCTCAGAAAGGCTAAGAAAATGACCTAAGGTGTTTACCAGTGAGCACTGTGTGATTCCAAAGCCCATGCCTTTTCTATTATACCATCATGACTTACTGATTATGTACAGCATTAAATGCGATTTCCTCTTGCACTTCCCATAACTGGGCCTCCTGACCAGATCACAAATAAGACTCTTCTTAAGCAAAATTTGTGCTGTCAGGGGATTGTTGCAGTGGGGCTCTGGAGTATTGCTCTTGGAAGAAGGCATGCCCCCCTCAGGCTATCTACCTTTTACTTTCTCTCCCATTAAAAACACAACTGAGATTTGTTCTTGGAACAGTTCCTCCATTTTGCAGTTCTTGCAGAGCCAGCCAAGGAGAAAAGGAAATTCAGATAAGGGCTCACTGTCCCAGAATGCCTCTGGATGCAAAAGGGGAGTCCCAAGCTGAGAAGTCAAAGGATCAAAGCCAGACCATCACCCATCACTATCTAACTGATTTAGAGGTCATCAGTAGCCAATGATGGCTTTGATAGAACTTCACCAAAATATAGCCCATTTGACCAAATTTGGGGCAGGGGTTGGGAGATACAGGGAAACCAGAATTCTCTGAAATCAACCTCTAAATTTGCCAGAAAATCACCAGTTCCTTCTTTCCCTTTCTATTGTGTAGATATGGGCTTCGTGGGGCATTGCACCTATCAGGTATTAGAAAAGGTATTAATGATGATAAATAGAAAATCATAAAATCTTATAAAGGATTAACCACAGCTCTGAGAAAAAAATACTTCTGGTCCTTGGAAATACTGAAATACTTTGTCTCAGAAATTCCTTCTTAGCCAAGACAAGGGTGAGAAGATGTGGGGAGGAATCAGCAAGGGAGATTTTAGAGGTACTTTCTAGTTAAGTCTGGAAGAAAACTGTTCTGGGTGGAGGATGGTCCTGCTTCTTCCAACTCGGATGGCTCAGAAGTCAAAACAGAGAAACCTAGAAGGCTCCACATTTTTTAATTTCTTTGATAAGTTTAGGAGGGGTGAGATTTAATATTCCACCCATTTCTAATCACAAAACCAGTGTTCCAGATGTAATGATATTCCTTTTAACCCTTCAAGCCACCCTTGTGGATTTAAGCTTGCTGAGCATGATGCACTGTTATATAACCGAGTTTCAAGAGTATGGAGGTAGGGAAAATGCCTCACCTACAAGGGGAATAATTAATGAATCAGGATGGTCTCAGTTATCTGAAGTCACAAAGACTCTAATAAACATACTAAAGAAAAAAATTCAAGCCTAAGCACAATAGATTTAAGCATTCATTTTCCCTGATTAGAAATAGAACTAGGAAGAGAGGAGTCTTATTATGCAAGAGGCAAGGGAAGGCAAGCTGAGCACACAAGCAAGCATCAGCATGCCAACACATCAGGGAACTTAAGATAGGATTCAGCAGCACTGAGTAAAGGGGTCATTTAGCAATTATTGAGGACTTGATTGGTAGAAACTTCCAACCTGGAAAATTCAGGGCAAATCACCACATTGCTGAAGGCAGTATTTCTTACTATTGGAATAAAATAGTATAAAATACTATCTAAGAGCCCAGGGTCTTCAGTCGCAGTGAGCTTGACGTCTTGAACTTCTTAGGGAAAGAACTTGATCAGATGACCTGCAGATGGAAGATGCATTTTTACCCTCCCTGGTAAGGAAAAGTGGGCTAAAGCAAGAGATTAATAAAAGAAAAGACAAATGACTGTGTCCATAAGGAAATGGAGATGAACTCAGAGCAAAATAGCATTTCAGAACAACTAGACATTTAATGAAGGCTGTTCTCTAAAGCAGTGGTCTTAAAGCTAGGGTACATGGACATGCAAAGCCCTTCGAGGGATATGAGAGCATGGCTTCTTTGTTTTTAAGGGAAATCAGTATTCAGTTCCTCTACCTCCCCATGTATTCTTTACTGAAATTCATCTTCTGGGAACATCTCTGATGGAAATACCTGCTCCTGATTCATACCTCCCCTCTCCCAATTAACCTCTGCTCACCCACTAGGAATCTCAGCCACCATGGTGAGTTGCTCCCCAGTGTAAAAGCTCCATAGTAGAAAATAAAGAGACACTTCCTGATGTGAACGACTCACTAGCAAACAAATCCTTTTGTAAGTCAGATAGTTTTGCTCATTTTTGCTTTAAAAAAATTGTAGGAAGTGCTGATGTCAGGTGGTAGATCATTAAAAATACCTTTTGATGATAGATATGTAATTTTTTGATATAAAATTTAGAATTGAAAGAATTACATAATACTCGTAGGCAAACTCTTTCCATTACCACGGACTTATAAAAACAAGCTTTCTTAGTATTTACATTGATAAAAACAAAAAATTGGATTAGTATTGATGCTAGATTTTCCCATTCTGGTCATAGGTAGCAGTCATCCACAGATATGTAAGCTAATTGGGAAAATAACCTACTATCTGTTTCACTAAGATTTTTTCATTTCTATTTTTTATAGGCAATAATCAGGTGTTGAACTTTCACAAATATTTATGATCAATTACACACTAATAAGGATTATAATAAGAACAAAACCAGAAGATATTTTTAAATACTTTGAATCTTTTCATTACAGTAAATTTTAGAGATTGGAAACTTAAAAATTTATATTGATATTTTAGTTAAAGACATGTGTGATACAGTGATCAATAAAGGAATTTCAAACCAAATTTTTAAAGATACATTGGAATGAAGTTCTATGGGGGAAGGGAATGTAAATATGAGCTCATGAAAAAGAAGAAACAAAATTCTCAGCTCAAACTGATGAAATTGTTCACGCATTTTTTAAATGGACGATGGTAGGTATCAAATAGCTATGGCATTTAGATTCTGCTGGATGCATTTGCAAGAGTTAGGTAAGAGTTTTATTTTTAAATGTCCATATTTACATTACACTAGAATTTTCATTCTTTGTCACTATCTAAACTTTTGATGGAAAATGTTAGATTTCAATGCAAAAGTGTGTGAGGGCTATATGTTTTAACACTCTTTTTACGAGTATGTGAGCCAAAAAATTTTAAAGGTCATTAGTCCAAAATGACTTTTAAGTCTGACACTATAGTCCTTTTCCCTTTTGTGTAAGAGTATTAAAGAAAATAGCCTCTATCACTTATCAAGTATGTACAAAAGGCAAAACTTTTGTATCTAATCCTTACAACCACTCTGCAGGGGAAGTTAGATTAATCTTTCATTTGCAGTCAAGGAAACAAGGCCCAGTATAACATCAGGAGAATAAAGAGAGCCGAGCTGGGATCTAAACCCAGGCCCCCCTGTCACCAGGACCCTGTTGACTCTGCCCTTCATAGGAGGTTGGTCTGGTCTAATGATTCAGAATAATGTGCTAATATCAACAAATAACAGAATTAGCAGAACTCACCACCCCCAGGAGGCCCTCCTTGACTGTCAATCTCTCTTCTCACAAAGGATAGAGTTAATCCTTCCTTCCTCATGCGTCCCCATCCTTACATAGGCCATGTAGGGCTGTGATTCATTTATGTGCCTTTCTCTCCCATGAGACTGTGACCGACGTGAGGGGAAACCATGCTTATTAATCTCTCTGTGCCTTTACAGCACTGCGTGAGGGGCCTGGCACCCAGTAGGTCCTCAGCTGCTCCATCTCACCTATCTCTCCCAATTTAACTCTGGGTCTCAATCCTGGATGCCCATTGGAATTAAAAATCCTGATCCTCAGGATGTGCACCAGACTAATTAAATCAGGGTATCTGGGGGTAGGGCCCAGGTACCAGCTTGTTTTAAGGCTTCCTGAGTGGTTCCAATGTGGAGCCAAGGTTGAGAACAATGGATTAGTGTTGGCAGAGTGGAAAAGGTAGCGCTGTAATGTGACCTGCCTTCCGACTTCTAACCCAACCTTCTGCACTCAAACATGCCTGTGTCAGTTCTAACCTTGCCTCTGCACTGCTCTGAGCACACCTCAGAGGAGACGCCTGCCTCAGTGGTTTCCAGTACCCCTGCCTTATTCTGGGGTGGCCAAACCTATTAAACGTCAGTCTGTATTAGCGAGCAATGTACCGTATTTATACTCTCTTGGTAGCAGCTAGACCAGCCTTTCTATGAGGGACATGGCACGTGGTCAGAGACTCACATCTCTGCTGAGCCCAAGGAGTGGATACCATCTTGGACTTGAGCAGCCTAAAGAGACCAGGTTGTTCGTAGGAGCTGGGGAAGGGCTACAACCAACCGGGAACAGATGAGTTCGTTTGTGAGCGCACGCTCTTGGGGAGCTGGAGGGGAGAGAGGGCAGGGGTCTCTCTCTCAGAGGTGCATAGAAAATGGGCTGGCAGGGCTGCCTCCCAGGCTCAGGACCTGAGTCTGGTCTCCCCTCAAGGCCACCCTGAGAACTCCGAGTTTCACGCGTCTCTCAAGCTGTTCAGCTTCACGGATCAGCTCATCATGACCCGTGAACAGTGACTGTACAAGGCAGGAAGAAAACCCTTGGCTGTCAGAGGCTGGGAGGAATTTCCAAGCCTCTTGGGGATTAAAAACCTCCGTGTGGCTGCAGGAGGGGGAACGGCGCCTTCTGTCAGTTTTTATTGAAGTGTTTCTTTTTGAGCAACAACCTCACTGACTTTGATGCAAGAATAAATTAATTCCAAAACCCCAACTTGAAACGTCCTGATTTCCTGTCTATTGTCTTCCCACCCACACAGAGGAGAAGCGGTGGAACCTTGTCAGTTTTCAAGAAGCCATTAGTGTGCCCATTTCAATGCTGAGGTGCCTTTTTTATATGAAAAACATAAAAGCTCCACTGAGCTGAAGAAACCTGTTTTTCTTGGCCAGTTGGGGCTGACAACTTTGGTATTTTATTTTTAAATTTTTAAAAGAATCATTTGCGATGATTCTTCATGTAACCCCAAAAGTGTCATCTCTTACTTTTAGAATGAATCTGTATTTTTGAGGGAATACAAAAATCCTCCCCAGGCTTTGTCTGGCTCACGTTATAAAGGGATAACAGCTCTAAAAGATGTGCAGGTCCCTCTGACTGTTGTATCTGCATCTTTCATGCAAGGTAATCAGGAAACAAGTTCTGCAGCTTGTCCAGTAAATCTGCTGCAGAACCGCAGCAAGGGCTCTGGGTGTCAGCATCTTAATTTCTGGCCAGCTCACCAAATCTCCTCTTTGGAATTCATTATTACACTGCCTTGTGCCTTGCAGAGTCAACTTTATTACTAAGCAGCTATTGTGTTGTATTAAGTGCTTTTACCTACTTTACCTCTTTTATGAGAATTTCAACATTTAAAAGTTATTAAGAATCCAGAAGATGTTCCCTCTCTTCCTTCTTCTCTCATATGGACACACTTGTGTGTGTATGTGTGTGTGTGTATGTGTGTGTGTGTGTGTGTGTGTGAGTGTATGTGAGAGTGAGAGAGAGAGAAAGGAGAGAATTACTGTTTTGTTGTTTTGGGGATGTTTGGAGAAGTTTCTGACAGTGAGGATGCAATATGTCCATCTTTTCCCTCCTTGGTAGAAGTCTCCATATGACACGAGCCTCTCTAAGAACCTCCCCGAATTGGGGGCTAAAGAAATCAGAGCTGAGATTCAAGTTGTCTTCACAGACAATATTTCAAGGTTAAGTACAAGTATCATTTCAACAAGGTAATTAAAAATGTTATTATTGCCCTCTGTTCCAAACGTGGAAAAGAGGAAGTGTTAGCAGGGGCCTTGTGTTTAGAGCTGTCTGATTTGACTGTACCTGTTCATTCATCCCCAACTGGCCACACACCCATCTGAGTTATTGGTGATGAACAGTATGAATCCAGAGACTCGCCAGTGGGAAGTCCACTGCTGGAAGCTTTCCTATTACCTGTCCTTTTGGTTTCTCTGCACTTTCTGGTCACTAGGTTGTGTCACTCCCTGTGGTGCCTGGGTATCAGGTTATCATGGTTTACAACCAATTATGAGACTAGAAAGAACAGAAATCAGGCTATTCCATGAAATCTCCCTGAAACCGGAGGACAGAGTCACTTTCTATATTTTTCTGGTTTAATAGGTCAATTAGTTGCTGCTCATTACTAACTAGCCCTATATTACAATCATACCAGGCTGTCAACTGAGATTTACCCATATTTATATTTACACTGGTTCTACTTCAAAGAGCCTTCTTGATCAAACATGTGAACAACTTCACCTCAATCTGGAAATACTGGAAAGGCAGAATAAATTCAGTTCAATGTAATTTATGTAAATCACTTCTTATAGGGAATTCTCTTGGTGGGCAAGGTCAATATTCATTATCAAGTAAAAATAAATGTAATACTGATCTGATCTCAAAATCGTGTTTTCTATACAGACTTACAAACACATACACACACTGTCGTGGGCACACACACACCTTCTGTTAAAGTTACCAACAGCTTTTGAGGTCCAAGAAACCCCACTATTATGAGCTTACACTGTGGAATGAGCTGGATCTGGGTTTAAATCCTGCCCCTGGGTGTGGAGCAGAGCACAGATCACTTCACCTCCCTGCACAGTTTTCCTCTTCTGTTAAACAACACCCATGACAGAATGTTTAATGTGAGGATCAGATAGAATAGTGTCTAATAAACCAGTGCTTCTCAAACTCCAAAGTGCACATGAATCATCTGGAAATCTTGTCACAATGCAGATGCTGATTCAAATTCTCAAGTGGGACTTGATGAAGTTCCTAGGTGACGTTATGCTGCTGGTCCATGCACCAAACTTTGAGTAGCAAGGCACATACTGAAACTACAAAAGGGAAACCAAAATCGCTATCCAGTGGTCCTGCCAGCCAAGTAAGAGAAGAAAGCTAAGAAAGGATTGTTTTGGTGGTCAGTGTAGGCTTGGCATGAACTCAGTTTCTCTAGGTGTGGAGAGGATAACACATTTGGGACAAAGCTTTATTCTGTCCTCTCATGAGCCTCAGCATAACTTCATTTCCATTCTTTGGCCCAGGGTCAGGCAAGGGCCACAGGAACCCACAGAGATGGGGAGTCTCATACCTGTCATAGTCTTGGCAAATCTCCCCCACAGCTACCAAGGCCTTCAGGTACTCATTGGGCTGGTAGGGGTGGATGTAGTGCAGGGAACAGCTGTTCCTGGGGTCCCCATTCGAAGCCGTGAAATCTATAGCTACCTGGAAGAGAAGATAGGAAAATGGGTGGATTTGATTTTAAATGAACATATTTCATAGGAATTGTGATTAGCCCTGAGAGAGACACAGCCGGTGTGTATGTGTGTGGGGAAGCAGTATGTTACACACCTGCCAATAAGCAGAGTTAGAGAAGAAATTCGTCAGCTTTAAAAACTAGTTATTCAAATAATGGAGAGGATGTGGAGAAAAGAGAACCCTCCTGCACTGTTGGTGGGAATGTAAATTGGTGCAGCCAGTATGGAAAACAGTATGGAGGCTCCTCAAAAAACTCAAAATTGAATTACCATATGACCTAGCAGTCCCACTTCTGGACATATATCCAGACAAACTCTAGTCTAAAAAGATACATGCACCCCTATGTTCATAGCAGCACTATTCACCATAGCCAAGACATGGAAACAACCTAAATGTCCATCCGCAGATGAATGGATAAAGAAGATCTGGTACATATATACAATGGAATACTATTCAGCCATAAAAACAAATGAAATAATGCCATTTGCAGCAACATGGATGCAACTAGAGATGATCATACTAAGTGAAGTAAGTCAGAAAGAGAAAAACAAATACTATAGGATATCACATGTGGAATCTAAAATATGACACAAATGAACTTATCTATGAAACAGACTCACAGACATAGAGAACAGACCTGTGGTTGCCAAGGGTGAAGGGGTGTTGGGGAGGGATGGAGTGGGAGTTTGGGTTTAGCAGATGTAAACTATTATATATAGGATAGATCAACAACAAGGTCCTACTGTATAGCACAGGGAACTATATTCAATATCTTGTGATAAATCATAATGGAAAAGGATATATAAAAATAATGTATATATATATATGTATAACTGAGTCACTTTGCTGTACAGCAGAAATTACACAACATTGTGAATCAACTATACTTCAGTAAAAAAAAACTAGTTATTAATTTGGTTGAGGCCATTTCTATAGTCTTCAACCTCCCTCTCCCCTATGCCCTCTTTTCTCCTTGTCCAAAACAGAACTTGAGATTGACGTCCAGGTTAGAAAACCCAGCATCTGATCCACGACATCACCAGGCAGCAAGGGTAAGGGTGGAATATTGTAATTCACTAAGAAGAGTCCTTAGTGCTCTCCGGGGAGGACGATTCCATCTCTGAGACCTAGCTAAACTCCCTCAAAACTAAATTCTGTGTTAAAGATGTGGTCTGTATAACAAAGCCACTATTTTCATGAGTGACCAGTTGCAGAGAGAGATGCTGAAGTGGTTATAATAAAATTTCTGCCAGAAGCAGCTCTGTGTAAGGCTCATTCATGTAAAAACCCACCCACAACAGAGAAGACGCCTGAAGTCTACAGCATTGTCAGTGGCAAGTAGAGAAAAGAAACCTCTGTCTGGCCACCTAGTGGGCATTATCTTTGAACTTAAGTTTTTTCTGACCCCCTACATCATCATTATCTAAATAAAAGTTGACTCACAGGACAATTTTTTTTTAAATTTTGGCTGTGTTGGGTCTTCGTTGCAGTGCGCAGGCTTCTCTCTAGTTGTGGCGTGTGGGCTCCAGAGCGCATGAGCTAGTAGTTGTGGTGTGCAGGCTTGGTTGCCCTGAGGCATGTGGGATCTTAGTTCCCCATCAGGGATGGAACCTGTATCCCCTGCATTGGAAGGTGGATTCTTAACCACTGGACAACCAGGGAAGTCCCACACAGGACACTTCTTAACAACAACAACAACAAAATTCTTTAACCTGGGGGTGGTGCTAAAACGGGAAGGTGTATTTCTTCTGATTTCTAATATCATCACCAATTCAATGAAAGTTAACCTAGCAAACACCTCTCCAAAGAAATGCTTAATCTTGGAGGTGGAGAGTGGGGAGAGAGGGATTAAAATGAAAGGAGTTGTAGGGAAAGAAAGGAATGTTCATGGTGCACCCAGCTCAACAGAATCCATTCACTGGCTGACTGATGATAGAAAGGCTCTATTTTCTCTTATGATCTTGTGAATGACAAATGCTATTTGCATGACATTTGACAAAATTCCATTATAACAAACCACTGGAATATCTCATTGGATTTAAGGTGGGATGCTAGTTCTGGAAGGACAGAGGAAAGGGGCTATGTGCTCTGTGTCTGCTTCTGAAAGACCAGACTCAGTAACATTGATGGAAAAAAATGTCACCTCATCTTATATTGTAAGCCTGCAATCAGATCAAAGTAACTGGAAGAGAAAAAGCATTGACTAACAGTAATTCACTAACAACCTTTCTTTTGTTCCTTTGTAAAGTTATTCTTTCATCACTGAATTTTCCCCTTTTCTTCCTCACCCCTCCACAGGACTATGTTGAAAATAAATTTAAGCAGGATTCAAATTCTATTTTCAGAACCTCCAGATGTTTTCAATAAGGGAGTACAAACTGATAAAACGCTAATATAATACTAAGTGTTTCAAAAAAGGTCATATGAGTATTCCCCCAATGCTTAGATGCCCCTACTTTGGACAAAAAAGGGAAGAAGGGAGGGGTAACCTCTGTTGAAACCCTACTATGTGTCAGACACCTGCACTGGCAGCTTTACAGGCATTGTGTTATTTCATTCTCATAAAAACTCTGGGAGGTAGAGATTATTATTCCTTTTTATTGATGAATCTGATGCTCAAAGGTGATGAAGGTCACAAAGTCATAGGGGATGGAGCTGGGTTTAAACCCAAGTCTATATGGTTGCAAAGACTCTGCTCCTTCATCATATCATTATATACCCAAGAGAATGAGTAAGTCTGTGACTGGGATGTCCAGACATCTCGTGGGCATGTTTTATTCTTATGAAGGATGAGGAGATTTGGCCTGGAGGTAGGGATATTAACCAGGAGGCAACTACAGTAATTTAGGAGAGAAGAAATACCTTGAATGAACAACACTTTATGACCAAAGCAACTGCAAAAGGTAGGAAAACAGCAACTAAAGTGTGTGTATATGTGTGTGTGTGCGCGTGTGTGTGTATGAAGAACAGTGGGAGTTAATTTCTTCTGTACAGCAAAGTGACTCAGTTATACATATATATATTTTTTCATATATTTTCCATTATGGTTTGTCACAGGATATTGAAAATATAGTTCTCTGTGTTATACAGTAGGACCTTGTTATTTATCCATTCTATATATAATAATAGTTTGCCTCTGCTAATCCCAGACTCCCATTCCTCCCCTCCCTTATCCCCCCACCTATGTCTGTGAGTGTTTTTGTTTTGCAGATATGTTGATTTGTATTGTATTTTAGATTCCACATATAAGTGATATCATATAGTATAATCAAGTATACTTCAATAAAATAAAAAAAAAACAGAATGGATAAACAACAAAGTCCTACTGTAGAGCACAGGGAACTATATTCAATATCCTATGATAAACCATAATGGAAAAAAATGTGAAAAAGAAAGTATGTATATGTATAACTGAATCACTTTGTTATGCAGCAAAAATTAATACAACATTGCAAATCAACTACACTTCACTAAAAACATTAAAAGAAAAAAAAACATTTAAAAAGAAAAAAAAAACTGAAACAGTGGGAGAATGGGTTACTGAGGACGACTGGGGGTGACCTAAAAGGACCAGTGGAATCCAGTATCTTCTGAGATAGATTTCATTCTGAAGGTGAAAGCCAAGCCACTGAAGAAAAGAGAGGAAGACAACATGAACTGTGGTGAAAAGCTAGTTGAGGCGGCAGGAGTAGTGTTGGGGAGCCTACATGCATTTTGTGAACGAGAAGGAGGTGTAAAGCATTCCAGGTCTCACCCATGGGGCCCCAACCAGACAGAGGTCCAGATACATGCAGACAATCCCTGGAAAACTTCTCCAAGGAGGACACTCGAGAGGTACCTGAGAGACAGTGTTTGGAGAAATCAAACATCTCAGGAACTCTTGGATGTACTAAGCTCCAACACACACCCACCATTCCCTGCCTTTTTGTTCTGATGAGACACACTTAAGAGATCATGGCACCTCACATGTGTACATAGTGTTTAGAAGGTAAAAATAGTGCTGGGAAGGCTAGAAGTAAAGCCACCTCTTTCTCTTCCACTGAGGAAAGCACTTTAGAGCTGTAGAAAATTCTAGAGGATGCAAGGATGTTATTATGGAGACAACCTTGCTTCTGCTCTGATTTATTAATATCATTGCAAGTATTGCAAATCACTGGCAGGTTTAATATTTTATTATTAATAATGAGTACCTGTGGCTCCCCTCACTTGTGTTTATGATTCCCCTCTTCATGGAGCATCCCAATCTACCAGTGTTTCTTAACACTGCAACTGGCAACCTGTACCATGTGTTGATTACCTGATTGTCAAGGGTATCCTGTGATGACAAAAAATATGCTGGTGTCTTGATGTAAAACCAGAGAATGAAATCAGATAATATAAAGAACAGAGGGAAAAACCTCCATAAAGAAAAATGGCAACTCAAGCAACATAATTGAACATCTTATCTTCCCAGGCATAGGCAAGATACTCCAAGCATGCAGGCACCAAGTGGCAGCATCTGAGCCCAGGTGTATCACCTGGATGAGTACCTGTGGTATGGGGAGAAGTGGATGTAACATCTGGATGAGCTTAACAGATTTTGGCAACAATCTATACTAAAATTTTAAAAAAATCATAGGGCTGGGATTAGGGTAAAGTAAGAGAGGTGACTAGGGCGTAAGCTCAGGAAGGCACTCATCTGAGCTGACCCTACACTTGCCTGATCTGAGAGTGATGCCTCCTTAAATTTTGCATCCTAGGTGCCTCTCTTTCTTCACTCTGGTCCCAGTGCTGGTATATCTTTTCATTTCTATCAACTCTTCATCCTCAGGCTTGGAATAATTCCCTTACGCTTAACAAACTAGGGTGGGGCAGAGATGGTGGTGAGAAGAAGATTGTGATTGAAGATATTAAGCATAGAAAACAAATAGGATTCGGTGACTGATTGTGAAGTTGGATGCCAGGTAGGGAAAGGGAGCAGCCAGATCTCCTTGGGGATGGAGGAGATTATGTAGTGGGACAACCTGAAGTTCAAGGTTAGAAGGCGGTATTGTGCTGCCTGTTCCTGGTGGTCCTGTAGGGACATACAAACATGCCCAATGGAAACTGCTTTTTTTCTGCAGGCAGGCCTCTAGGGTTTCCACTCTTCCCATGGGGATGGCCCCCATGTTTGTGACAACCCCAGAGGCTATTCCAGCTCAGAAGATGCTGATGTAACTTTGGGGAAGGGTGTGAACTTAAAAATTACCTGATGAAAAAGGAAATAAACCAATGACCTTTATCACCTACTACTTTCTGTAATTCCCACTGCTCATAAAAATATTTTATCATTTGACTAGACAGTAAATGGACAGTCTCAGGTACAAGGCAGCTAAAAGATTTTTTTTATTTCCTGGCAACTGATGGTTTCTGGTCTCCTTGATGAGGCTGGAGATAAAATCTCTGTCTTCAGGAGGTGGCCTTCTACCAAGAATTCTCTGCGCTCTTTAAGTTAGCATGAGTGCAAAGAGAACAGAGAGAAAGGTTAGGTTTATTTTAAAAAGCAACAGGGAGGCTGTGAAAGATGGGATTAAGTTGAGAAATAAAAGCAAGAAAATGACCGAAAAATGCCAGTTTGCGGAGGAGGCTCCCGGCTCCTGGCTTCCTTAATGTGGCGGGCTTGCAGAGCTGCCGTTTTCATCTTCTGCTATGAAGCATTCAGGAAAGCCTGCAGTTCTGATGTGCGCTCCCATCTTCCCAGCGGGCAGCCCAGGAACAGGCCTCCTTTGTTTCCCCTTCTGCCCAGGAGGTCTCGCTCTTCATTAAGCAGAGCCATGAGCAGTTTTGCAAAACTTTGTAAAGTAAGAAAGCAAAATGCTTGCTTCCTCCATGCTGCCAAGTCCCTAGTGTGGGGAACTGCTTCCAGAAAAGGCTGGATGCTAAAGATGAGTATCCTTCCTTGGACCTTTTTAGCTTCTTACCTGAAACGAGCCCAGGCCTCATATCCCTTCCCTGCCGGTAAAAAAATGCGCCCTTTGAGAACCTCCCAGATGTTTTCTGGGGAAAGCTGCTGTGAACCCATCTCTGGTTAGCTGCCCAATCTCTCTGCAACCTTTGTGATATCACCTGCTATAGGGCAGCTTTTTTTGTTTGTTTTTTAGATTTGTATACAATTTGGACCTATAAAACAAGACTTATAGGTGGAGATACTCTTTAGTCTGGACTATTTCTTAAATAATAGGTTTAATTATTGTGCTTTTCTGTTTCCTCAAAACCCTATAGCAGGTAAAGAAATAAGAACCTAGGCCAGATGGGAAAAACCCCAGAGGTCGCTTGGTTCATTTCCTGGAAAGTGCAAAGCACTCTCCTCTTCATCCCAGGACTCATCCTCATTTCTCAGGGTTCTACACCAGAATCCGTCAGTGTTTAGTCTGGGATATAAAATCAGGATTTAAAACTTAAACTGAGACACAGCTTGGGCATAGGATGTCTCAAGTGTGTTAGGGTCAGAAAAGATGACATGAGAGGACCTTTAAGAGGTGCTCTTTTCTTAGGCTTCAAGGTTAATCTGGGAGAAGCCACATTCAGCTTATTATATTATATCATATTATATTATTAAAATGTAGACTATACAATCAGAGATAAAGGAAAGCAATACCCTCTTTAATTTTTTTTAAGTTATTTATTTATTTTTGGCTGTGTTTAGTCTTTGTTGCTGCACGTGGGCTTTCTCTAGTTGCCGCGAGCAGGGGCTACTCTTCCTTGTGGTGCGCGGGCTTCTCATTGCGGTGGCCTCTCTTGCTGCAGAGCACGGGCTCCAGGCACGCGGGCTTCAGCAGTTGTGGCACCCAGGCTCAGCAGCTGTGACTTGCGGGCTCTAGAGTGTAGACTCAGTAGTTGTGGTGCACGGGCCCAGTTGCTCCGCGGCATGTGGGATTTTCCCAGACCAGGGCTCGAACCCGTGTCCCCTGCATTGGCAGGCGGATTCCCAACCACTGCACCATCAGGGAAGCCCAATACCCTCTTTAATTTTAAAAAAATTACAAATAATAAAAAGGGCCAACTGAATATAATAAGAAAAAAATGACCACTCAGGATTCTACTAGTCTGGTAAGTCATATTTTTTCTTTTTAGTTATATACAATATATATATCCAAAATATTTTTAAAATTTATATATAAAACATACAATATAACTATATATAAACATTTAACATAGTTGTAATCATAGGGTAGCTTTGCTTTATGTTCTTTTTTTCTTCACTTAACACTATGACATAAACATATTCTCATGTTATTACCAATCATTATAATTACCACTTAAAATGGCTTTATCATAGTCCACCTAAATGAGAAACTGCGATTTATATAGCTATTAACTTATTGTTGGACATTTGTGTTGCTTACAACCTGTTTCTGTGAAAATTCATTTTACAATGAACATTTTTTTGTATCTGGAAAGGCAATAACTTTCAAAAGAAACATTGAATTCTTCTATCATTTTCTCTTCAAATATCTTATGGAGTCGGCCTCATCTATGTTGTCTGTAGTTGTGTATTTTGTATATGAAATTCTGGTATCTGGTTTTCCTTTTAGCTGCCATGTGCCAAACACATAGAACCCAATCTCTCTCCCTCGAGTCTCTGCTTCACCTCTGCTCAGGTCCTCCAAGACCACAACACGACTGTTGCTCCGGAGTCCTTACGACTCAAAGATTCACACAAGGAACAAAGGTTGTCCTCGGGGGTGCCCTTGACATCCTGAAATGGTGTGCAGAATTGGGTGTGTGCACTTTCCAGTGAGAGGATATAGATCTTGTATCAGATTTCAAATGGTCCATGTGACAAAAAAAGAGGAAGAATCATCGACTGGGGATTTTTTTTAGCATCCTTTATGTCCTTCCCTCCCTGGGGCCTTCTCTGCTTATTTCATAGCCTAAAACTCCCCTCTTCTCATCCTCAGGTTGCCACTCTCCTTTCCACCTCTTGCCTTCCCTTCACTGTCGGCCTTCTTGAACGAGTAGTCACACCCACTGTGTTCACCTCCTCATCGTATGTTACACCCCACCTCCTGGGTCTCCTGTCTCATTCTGCTGAAGTTGCTCTTCTGAAGATGATTTGTGCCTACTCATCACA
This sequence comes from Aethalodelphis obliquidens, assembly GCF_003676395.1. Lineage (NCBI taxonomy): Eukaryota > Metazoa > Chordata > Mammalia > Artiodactyla > Delphinidae > Aethalodelphis > Aethalodelphis obliquidens. The sequence continues at coordinate 12,262,678 of NW_020838000.1, forward strand.
TGGCCCAGTCACCATTTTTCATTCTTCACCTTCTATCTTCTCTTTAGCATATGAGATTATTGTCCCTGATCCTGTAACACTTCCTCCTGATCATTTGAGTAACTGCCTCCTCTGGGACCTCCCCCTCTGGCATCTCTTTACTGTTTGCCCCTCTCTCCCCTGCTGACAAATGCAGATCTTCCACAATATTCTGTCACCAGGCCCCCAGTCTTTCTGTATTTTTCTCTTTAGCCATCTCCTCCAGACGCATGTATGCGCAGTTTCCACCTCTCTCCTGAAACTGAGGTCCATACTTATAAATGCTATCTCCACTGGGATACCTGAAAATACTTCCACCGCATCCATGAGGAAGTTCATCTTGTTGTCTGGCAGCTCCTCTTGATTTCCATATTTCTGTGAATGGGACTGCCATGCTTTGTCTTCAGGCACAAAAGATTTGAGTCATCCTGGACTCATCATTCTCCTGTGCCTTTTGTCTCCTCCTGTATCATAAGTCAAGGCTAGTAGACTCTCTTTCCACAGTGCCCCTTCCTACTGCTGCCCCTCTAGTTACCTCTTACTACCCATCACCAGGACGGCTACAGTGGGTTTTAATGTCTTCTTTCAGAGTCCCTTTCATGAAGACCTCTCAGATTTACTTCCCTAGAGCATGTGCCTGATTGCTCCTGAGTCCTGCCCAAGAGTCTTCTGAACATTCCCACATCCACCTAATTACCTCAAAATTCAAGGCCCTTCAAATTCTCAATCTAAACCATTTCCCCAACAATCCCTAAATATATCCTGCATATTCACATTAACCCAAGTAAGGTTTCAGTATTTATCATTAGAATATATGGATGCATAAATATTTAAGTTCACAGGGGTACTTTTTAAAGCAAAAACATAGTATCACATTTATTTATCCAATTTCTTCTTTTCCCTAAACCTTATCTCTTCTTGAAGATTTAGGCTTTGATCCACCACCATTCAACAAAAGTATTCTGAGCAACTTATATCAGCCTACTACCTGAAGGGAAAGGTGCTCTGCTCTTGATATTCTTAAGGTGGAACCAGGAGCTCCAGACATCAGTGGAAGGTGCAAAGGTTTCTTCTCACCACTGTTTGTAGTGTGTATTGGGCTGAGTCCTGACAGGAAGCAAATGGTCCACTCAAAAGGGATGATTGAGAAGAATTTAATAAAAGGACAATTCTAAAATGTTAAGGGAGGCTGAGTAGAAAGGGTCAAGAGGGGCAGTTAGTAGAACCGAGTAAGAGTAGTGTTTGCAGGGCAGGACACCTGAAGGGAAATGTGTCCTTCTGTAGAGGAATGTGGTCACTGCCAAACAGCAACCTGGGGGGTAGAGAGTGGGGAAGAAGTGCCCCAACTTCATTCTCCTCCTATTGTTTGACCTCTGGCTGCTGCCTACCATTGGTCAAATCCAACCAAAATCCATGAGCAGGAGAGCCCGGCTGATGCACCCGAAGAGGAACGCCTCCTGGGCACAGGGGCAGGGCCGAGAAGCGTGAGGAGGGGAGGAAACATGCAGAACTGTATTCCACTGCTGGCTCCTGAAGGTCTGTCTCCAGGGAGACGGAGGCTCATCCTGGCTGAAGCTCCGGGGCCTGCTTAGGAATCTCGGGCCATCCTCTGCGCCAGTGGGAGATTTCAACTCTGCAGAGCTCAGGGGTGGGGTGACTGTAACAGAACCTCGTTCCTCCCTCCCTCTGCTCTGCCTGTCTCTACGCCAGGAAGCCCTCTTCTCATTTCTCATCCCTCTGCCACATTCCCTTCATTTTTCTAGATGGCCTCAATAAAATGATTGGGTATATAATAAATATCAAATTTATTAAGACATGTTATTTGTTATTAATAGTTTGTATTACAGCTTGCCATTTACATTAGATAGCACTGCTTGAATAATAAATTAATAATGGGAAAGCTGACTTAATTTTAGAGGAAAATGACAATGAGGTGGCTGCTATGTTTTCTTTAATAGAAAGCTCAAAATAGAACACCTAGCAACCTTCTCCTGCGTCCTTGGCCTGGAGCCCTCCAGGAGGAAGGGCTTTGTTGCAGGCACTGCTGATGGTCTGGTCTCCTCGGCATTTATCTGCACATGCTCCCCCTGTTCACATGCCTTGCTCCAGACTCACTCCAGATCTCCCGCAGGTCGATCCGTGGACCCTGGATGGCTGAGAAGCCGGGGCTGGGAAGGTGGTAGTGAGAACCACTGAGGTGGTCCCTTCCAGCTGGGAGCATCAGCAAAAGTGAGAAGGAGGGGAAAACAAAGCCAGGAGAGCAATCCTCCTGTCAGGTGGGCCACACGATCTCCCCTCCCCTCCCCTTCATGAGTCAGGATGTAGAGCTGGAAACATTCTGGGGTCAAACTTCAGTTTTCCCTGGGGCCAATTCTTTGTAGCCCAACTCCAAGGGCAAAGCAAGCCCCTGAAGGTTGAATAAAGAGCTGTTCAAAAGCATGGGATCTATAGAATCTAAAACAGACACAAATTGATAGAGCTTTCCCTTGAAGAATCTATAAATAGTTTTCTGCATCATTCCTTTGCCTAAGATCATGGAACACTATCTCCTCTGTGACACTGTTGACTCCTCCACCTCCATTTGCCCAGGACAGCTGGAGGCAGGGGTGTGTGCCCACAATGCACATGTTTGCTACCTTCTAAACATGCCAGTGTGTATATGGCGGGGGGGGGGGGGGGGGGGGGTGGGTGCTGTGTGGGTGTGTCTTTAGAGAAACTTAGACTTCAAAGAAATGACCAAAATCTATAATTAACTCCTGTAAGCATTCAGGGGCAAATGAACAATGGCCTGAGCTTAGGCAGGACATAGGTAGACCCCTCTGAGGTTATAGCAGAGGACAAGCCTCTATCTAGGGAGATGCCTTATCTCAACCCCTCGGGGAACCCCCTTCTAGTCCTTTGGGCACCACTATCCCTAGTCTCAGGAATACATTGCTCCTGTCTACTTTCTTGGGCTCAAACCAATTTCCTTGCCTTCCTCACATGACTCAGCCTGTCTAGGGAGCTAAACAGGGCTGAGTTTCAAGAGTACACTTTTGTAAGATGAGGAACAAATGCTGCACAAATTGGATTCCTCTTGTTTACATCCACGTTGATTTCCCATAGGTTTTAGCAGATCTATTCCTTGTCATCTGGGTATTCTCTTTCTGCAGGTCATGTCTGCCTAAACTTAGTAGGGTTTTGAATATGAAGCCACTGAAAGCAAATTGTTCCAGGGCAGATGGACTCACAATCTTGGCCCACCCAGGCACTTAAAAAAGACCCAGTCCACCCCGACCCTCCAATCTGTATTAGGAGTGTGCAAATCCCATGGGCTCACATATTCCATGTAGGAGGTGATCCTCAATCCACTCACTCATTCTATTTTTCAACCTTGTGAGACTGGTTCCCCAATCTTTTGGAATTCTCTTTCTCATTGACTGATGAACCATTTGGATGGCTTACTCTTGGCACCGACCATTGAACATGACATGGATGCTCGTGGTCTGGCCACACAAACACAACCAAGACATCTGCAGTTGTCCAGTGGGATGCGCAAGCGCGGCTCACTTCCTTCCCACCCTTTTCACGCAGTGATGGGACCTGGAAACCCACCCACTGCCTCCTGCCTCATGTAGTCATGGAAAGAACAGAAAGCATTAGGCTGGTTGCCCGAACCACTTGAGGTTGAATGGCAGGAATTTCCTGACATGACGCTGAAAACCATACTCACTGAGGAAAACAGAATTATGACCTCCTTGTAAAAACATGTTACTGTATGATATTTCAGCGGTGAGACGTGAGCAAAGCTGACCCAGGGTCTTAACAGACTTTTGCCTCCTCGTGCCCCACACCCAGCACCACTCCCCAACCTTACTCCTGAATAAGGACAAATATGGAAACAACTCACTGTAAACTGGATTTGGCAGCCACCCATGATGTAGTCCAAGAAAGAATGCATCTTGTGGATCTGCACAGGAGGAGGAGAGGAAACTGTATTAGAACAGTATGATCTGTATACCTATAGATTAGAGGCCTACACTTTGGGGTTATGCTGACGTAGAGGAAAAAGCAGAGAAAGATCTGTGGGAAAAAGATGGGTCAGCTGATTTTGTTCCATGAAAGGAAAGAAAGAAAGCAATGCTGAATTTAGATGGGCCTGTGAGGGCTGCAGCCATCCATCCCCTGCTACCCTCTCTTTTGGTTTACACATGATTTTAATCAGCCTCTGCCTCTGGGGTGAGACTAATACTGTGTTTTCAAGGGTCACCACTGGTTTGAAATGAATGAAGTCTCACACTTGGCTTCAGTCTCGCTGCCCGTGTCTAAGTCCCAGTTCTGGTAACATTCCTAACACCACAGTAATCAAGATGGGCAGCTTCAAGATCACAATTACCTGAGAAGGTCTTTACTGCCAGCTGCCAGCTAGTGAGATTCCTCCCATGCCATGAGCAACAAGTATTAACATTTATTGAGAACTTACTGTACGCCAAGCACTTGACATACATTACCTCATTTAATTCTTAGAACAAGCCTGTGAAGGTGATGCTAATGTTATTATTGTGCCCATTTTATAGAAGAGGAAACTGAGGCTAAGATGATGGAGGTGGAACTCAAATGATGGCGGTCTTGACAGCACAGTTCATCCTTTCAACCTCTAGGCTGGAAGTCAGCAGGGTCCCTGCTTTTTTCCCAACCCCTGGCATCTGTGTTCTCACACACCTTACTGATTTCTAGTCTTAATTTCTGCTTCATTATGATTCTGATGCTTGAGTCTTGGTGACATTCATCTACTTATTTATTTAACAAGGATTTATTAAGCCCCCACCATGCACTGGATGCTAGGGATACAGGGATGTGAGAAACAGGCATGGTACCTGCAGCCACTGAGCTCACAATCTGGATCCTTTTACCAGGACAACTACTAGCTGATTTTTGACCCTCACTTCTCAGACTCCATCTGACGTTCAGGGCAGCTTCTCAGAGACTGACCCATAGAACCCCATGGTAGTGTTTCCAGGCACCACCTCCAGGTGGCACACATCTATTGGCAGACTTGTCTCAGGGCTGATATTTACTGGGCTCCCTGAATAGTGCCTGCTCCTGGCTCCCTTATGGCGATGCTTTGCCTGATAGTTGGGATACCCTACTACTGTCTGTACACCAAAAAAATGAGTTCGATCACCATGGCCTTTGAGTGCCGAACTCTTAGATCAAAACAGATATGTGCACAACCACCTTACAGAGATGGATAGTTGAACTGGCTCATCTGGATCTTCTTTTCTCCTGCTGCTATGGGCACAGGGATGGTCACAGGTCTATTCTGAATGTACCAGGATTTGGTCTGTACAGGTAGGTAAGATGACCAGAGACAACTGCCTTTGAAAGAAGAGTTTATTACTCACAGCTCCCCAAGGGACAGGAGGAATGTCCTGCCACACAAGGGGGCCACACGGGGAAGCACTAGGGTCAGTCAGGAGGCAAGAGGAATGAGGGGAAAGCACAGGCAAAAATCTTTATCATGGTTTTTGTGGGAAGGAATGCATGAAGCAAGGTAAGAAGTTAAGCAGGTTTAGGATTCAACAGTTTGAGTAACTTACGAGGCTCTGGGTGATAGGGATGGTCTCTAATTATCTGAAACCTGGCTCTGGGGTGATACAGGGCAGGCGGAATATTGTCTTGGTGTGTGAGAGTTCAGGAAAGGGGGTGGCTGGGGGTATAGGCTCTGGATGGATTGGTCTGCATGTCAAAGACAGGCTCACAGGCAAGTTGATTGCTACCTTTAGGAATTAGGTAACTCTGGGAGGGGCAGTTCCTCCTCAGTATGCAAGGCCCCAAGATGTCAAAGCATCATAAAATACAGAAAAAAAGCCATTATTAAAACAGTGACCCCCAGATGGCCAATCACAAGCATTATCTCCTAGTTCCAGTGATTGGTCCAAGGGGTGGGCATGTGACCTAAGCCAGACCCATCAGTCTTTTCCTTTACTCTCTTGTTATGTAAGGATGAGTTCTTGCAGCTCCTGGCAGCCAGGAAAGGCCAACTCTGAGTGAAGGAACCTGATATATATAGAGAGAAACTGGATGGCACGTAAGTCTTATGTCATGGAGTCAGACAGACGGAGACTAAAATCTCAGCTCTTAAACTTACCATGTGTGTGACAAACTGGTTACACAATCTCATTTGAAAGTAGAAATCTCAGGGTTGTGATAAGAGTAAACAGAACGTATTATAGTTATTTTCACATAGTAAGTACTCAACCAGTAGCAAAATTATTCCCAGATGGGATTTTCTGCTAAGTTAGAGCCCTTCTGGGAAGAATTTTTAGGCCCTTTAATCTTCCCCCACTGTCTTATTTTCATGGTACCTTCTCGGCATGGCGGAGGTGTCACATATAAAGCAACGAACGCTGGGATAGGCACAGAATAGGTGCTTTAGAAATGTTGGTGACCCCCTCTGGGGACCTCCCTCTGGTGCTGCCCTGGGAAGACCAGGACTCTCCTATCTTTGGGGGCAGGACTGTCCTTGTGGAGGGTATGGTGGCATTGGCCTACCACAGCTCCAAGACCATCCATGCTTACAATGTATGTCCATTAATACCTTGACTTTCTGATTTTTGTTTAAAAAAGATCGTATCTCTTTGACACTCTCTCCTTCTGTCCACACAACCTTCCTCCCAGACAGCCCTAGCTTCATACCCCTGGAAGACAGGGGCTATGTATATACCTTGCACTGATTCAAAATCACAATGCCCGAGTTCTTATAATTCTTCTTCTTGGCTTTGTACTTGGGATTGATGCACTCCCACTGCACCTGAAACAAGAAAGGTTATAGCATGATTGCCAGCTCAGGAAGAAGTGGAGTCATTCGTGACGAGGCCCCTGGGCAGATGGACCTGAGGGCTGACCCATGGTCTCTAGCTGATCCCTTCACATCTGGAGGGGCAGTAAGGAGGAGTGGTGCAGAGGGAGACTCCGACACTACTCTGCTTGGTTTGAATCCCAGCTCCTCCATTTTCCAGCTGTGTGATCTTTGGCCAATTACTTGATTCCTCTATGTCTTGCATGTCTCCTCTGTAAAATGGAGCTTGTAATTGTAGGTATCTCATAGGGTTACTGTGAGGATTGAATGATTTACCCTTGTAATACATTTAGAACAGTGCCTGACACTTATAAATGCTTGCTATTAATGGGACCAAATTAAGCAGCAGAGGGAAGGAGAGATCTGGGGACACACAGCTGAGTAACCCAAATGCTGAGTCTTAGTGTCTGGGAATTGACTTAAGAGGTAGGAAAACTGAGGGACATTGAATACTGGCTACAGGAAGCTGATGGGGATGATGATAAGTTTGCTTAACTTCACAGAGGACTAAAATAATGGATTGACACAGTCACAACGGTGGCGCATTAGATTGCCAGAGAGGCTTCTGTGAGAGGTAGAATCAGAACTGAGGAGGTAGCTGGGAGCTAAAGGGTGAACAGATCTCAACCCTTTCAGCCTACAGAAGGCTTCAGGGGACAAAGCCAACTGCACCTTGACTACTGACAAAGTCAAACATCCAAGAGTCGTGGAATGCTCCTGCCTACTATCCTATGGGAGTAGATCCTTGGATTTCTACTCAGAAGACAAATTTTCACACTCTGACAGTTGGAAGTATCTGAAAATGAAGCAATTTCTGAGGCAGATGTGAGTGGGTAGATTGATACAGCATTGGCGCCAATGACCCATTCCTCCCAGTGCACAATGACTCTGAGCTTAGTCAGGTGACTTGTTTTGACCGATGGGACGTTAGCAAGTGATATGAGCAGAGGCTTGACAAGCCCCTGTGCACTGGGGCTTGCTCTCCTCTTGCTGCTGGGACATTTTCACCATGTATTAGCTTAAGCTGGTGTCCTGGAGGATGAAAGAGCACGTGGAGAAACATTTCAGCTACCTCAGATGTGTAGGCACAAGTGCAAGAGTGAGTCCCATTTGGAACAGAGAGAAGTTTCCCAGGGGAACTCAGCCCAGATTGCCAACCTCCTGTCCTGCCTATGGTAGTAGCCTCCTAACAGATCTCCCTGTCTCACTCTCTTGTCTCTCTCTGTAACTGATTATCTACAGATCAGTAGCCAGAGTAATCAGTAGCCAGTAATCAGTAGCCAGAGTAATCTTTAAAAAAATTAATCTAATTCTCCAGCCTAGACCCCTTTGCAGCACTGCCCAATAGAACTTTCTACAATGATGGGAATATTCCATGTCTGCACCGATCAATGTGGAAGACACTAGCCACACGAGCACTTGGAGTGTGTGTGTGTGTGTGTGTGTGTGTGTGTGTGTGTGTGTGTGTGTGTGTGTGTGTGAGAGAGAGAGAGAGAGAGAGAGAGAGAGAGAGAAAGATGGAGGAATTGAAATTTTAACTTAATTTAACTTAAACTTACTAAAATTGAAATTGAAATAGGTGTATGTAGCCAGTAGCTATTAAATTGGAGACTGTGGCTTCAGTGTGCTCTCAACACATTTATAGGAAAATTGAAACTCTTTTCTCTGAGCTATCAGAATCTGCTTTTCCTGGCCTTGGCCTCTGTTCTTGACCACATCGCATGCATGGCTCCCTCACCTTCTCTGATCCAGATACACTGGTCTCTTTCCAGATCCTTAATCACACCGAGCTCTTTCCTGACTCAGTACTTTGCAATGTTGTTCCCTCGGCCTGAAATACTGTTCCCTTGCTTGTTACATGGTTGGCTTCACTTCATCTTTAAGGGCCTTCAAGTTAAATGTCACCTTTTCAGTTGATCTCTTCTATGTTATACCTTTATAACTAAACTGGCTCAGTTTTTTATAGCATTTGGCACAATGTATAATTACATATTTTGTTTACTTGATTCATATTTATATTTTACTATGATGCACACTCATGTCACACCTAGAGCCTGACACTTAGCAGGTGCTCCTCAGTAAATATTAGTGGGGTCAATAAATAATAGAACAGTTCCCTGGGTGCAGACATGTCAGAATAGGGACTGAGTGGTTGCACCAAAACCTTTCTGGTGTCTCAGTGATACAGAAAAGTACAGTAGCATATCATCCATTTCCTCAGAGAGACTTCAAGATTCACTTCTGTTTGTTTGAAAGCATCAGACTTCAGCATGCTTCAATTGTGATGTATGCTATAATATCCTCCTAGGATTCTAAAGATGAAGTGTTTCCCATGTTTATTGGTTTGGCTATTTCTATTTGTAAAGCAGAACAAGGCAAAACTTCGTAAAACTCTTTAGAACTCTAGCGGGTGGTATTGATAACTGTCATTGATTTATTAGCTCAACAGAGCCTGGTCTTGTACATTCAAAGAAGCAACAACGTCTCTGGATAAATTCCTAGTTATTTGGGTAGTGACTTAATTTATAGTTTAGTGTTGGTTTTCACTGTACCCCTGAAACTGCAAGCCTGCTCGTGGGTGAAGGTCTCTGTGTGTCTGACAAGTTTCCTGCAATGCTGGGTATGTAACAGCGTGTTAAGCAGGTTGTGGGAGCTATGCAGAAAGCTGCCCTTGACTTTTCAGGCCAAAGGGAGGTATTCAACAAATGGTCTGATTCAGATTAAGCCTCTGATTCTAAAGAATGTTAGTTTATTTCCATCCAGTCTGGTTACATCTTGACTTACATCTGAAAGGAGAAACTTGAACAGTGAGTTGGGACAATCTTCCCCAAGCAGCACTTCTGAGCAGGCCAGGCACAGGGTCTTTAGGGGAAAAAGTCTTTCTCTGCTGTCACTCCTTTTTGTTCTATGGGGACAGTGGCTCCCAGAGTAAGGATGGCAGGTAGCTTGGTTTGACTTCCTCCAGAAGCTAACGCCGAGGCAAGTATTTAAGTACAAGTAATTCATCTGGGAGGTAATACCAGGAAGGAACAATAAAAGAGTGGGGAATTGAAATAGGGAAGCAGCCAAAAAGGGGTACGTGATCCATTCAGGTAACCCTATGGGCAACCAGGGCTGCTTCCTGCTGGGGAACTCTGGGCAACTTCACAGAGCATGCCTCAGAGTTTTGCTGCCTGAAGGGCAAGAGAGCTGGGGTATTTATATTCCATCTCCCACTAGCAATTTGTTGAGGGCTGCTCCCTGAAATGTGTACAACTCCCCCAACATGTCCAGCCTGCAGTAGGCATGGGCAGAGCAGGCTCCAGCAGCCACAGAAAGCCCTCAGGCAAAGAGATTCAGGTTCTGCAGCTGACACTGGGCAGGTGAATCCTGAACAGATCAGAGAAGAAGTTACATGGTCAGGGTCCAGACGACAGCAACTGACCAACAGATGTATATATGTATCCATCAGAGTATGGGTGTCTGAGAGATACAAAGAGGAGGTGTAGGCTTCTGTGTGATGCAATGAAATCCCTATGTGCCCCTGTGGTATGTGGTAGTGTTTGGGTTTATGTCTTGGTATCAAGAGTGTAAGAGTGAAATGGTGAGACTAAATGAAAATCTGGTGCCCAAAATAAAAATTTGGAGTAATCAAATAATTTGCCCAAAGCATTAAATGTGTAATTAATGCCACCAGGTCATGGAAATGTAGATCTAGAAAGAATACTGCAACATGATAATAACACCAGCACATATTTTGGAATTTCCAGACACCCTGCCAAATGCGTATCATGATTTATCTCATTTAATCTTCACTGAATGCTACCGGGTAAGTACCATTATCACCTTCATTTATTTTAGGTGAGAAAGCTGAGGCGCACAGAGATTAAGTCACTTGTCCAAGGCTACACAGCCAAAGGAAATTAGAAACTTTCTCATCTGACTTCTCCATTTTGCCAGTGGAGAAACTGTACCACCTTGGAGCAGGGTCCTGTCCAAGGTCACAACCAATTGCTATGAGCTGGGTTGGCACTAGAACCCAGATTTCAGTTCCCACCATGCTCCCTCCTGGCCATGTTTAATCATGTATTAATGTCTCACCTCTAGCTGCTCGGTGTATAGCTGGGTGCTAAGGAGGCATTGCAAGAGGCGAGTCTGGGGGAAATGCCATGAGGGGCTTACCACGTACCTGTTTTCCTTCCATTACTCCTCTCATCTCCTTGAATGTTGAGGTGAATTCTCCAATGAAGTCATGTTTGCCATTGGAGTCCCAGTCCCATACTATGCACTGCAAGAGAAAATAAGTATTTTTTTTAACTTAAGAATTCATCCACAGCAGCTAAAGGCAATGCAAACTTTATGAGGAAGACCTGATGAAGGACAGTTGGTCTGGATCAAAAGTCTAGGATGACAGCATGTGGGAAGAGGTATCCCTTTGGTTTCCATTCGTTTTACTTAGCCTTTTTGTCATGACTTTCAAGCAGCCCTGTGATGCAGCAGTGACTAATAATTTGCCGATTTTTCAGGTAAGGCCAGTAAGACCAAAAGGAGATAAGTCACTTGCCAAAGGGACTATCCAGTGAATGAGAAACCTGGGATTTGAAGGCAGGTATCCTGACTCTAATTCCAGTGTTGTTTTTCCCACAGAAGAGAGCCTCTGTGGTTTATAGCTGGAATCAGGTGCCTGAGTCCATGCCTGTAGCTTCCACAGTGGCAGCTTATGTTTAATGATTTGATCATATGAATCACATTTTATTATTTTTTTTCTGAAGGCAAAAGAGCGATGCTAAGAAAAACAAGTCAGAGGGCAAAAAGTGAGAGCTTTAATTGTACCCACATGAAAAATAGGTGAAAAACAGTGAGAGGTGAGTTACACTGGTAAAAAGCAGGCGTCCATCACACCTAAGATGCAACCTTCCAACAAGAGGGCTCCATCTAACACCACTAAGGCTAACTTCTGGGCTTGCAAGTAACACTTTGCAGTGTGATGCAGATTAAATCAGTAGCCATCCCTCTGCTTGGTCACACATCTTTAGATGAAGAGGGAGTCCCCATTTTTTCTGGGGTGGAGGTTGGATTAGGGTTTCAAGCACTTCAGATATCGCTTCTACATCTTAAACCAGGGATCTGCAGCCAGGAACCCCAGAAGTCAGATAAGATCGAGGCAGCAAGGAGACATTTACTCAGAGGTTTTCCCTGGAATATTGGTGTTCAAGGGGCAGCCTAGTTCTTTCTTGGGATGAAGACCTCAGTGGCCAGTCCTGCCTGGAAAACCTGGTTTGTAAATCTATTTTCTGACCTGTGGGATACCACACAGACCTAAAATGAAATATGCCCCGAATGAAACATAATCCCCCCCAAACTTATTCCTACTCATTTATTTTCTGTCACAGTGGATTGTATCAACATCCACCCAGTGGGAAACATCACTCAGGATGTGCACTGTGAACATCACACTGTCAAAGACTTGTCTACTGATCTCAGTTACTCACAACAGGGTTTTTTCTCTCTATTTGCCAGCCCCTCCTTACTGACCCTGACACTCACACAGTCATTACCTGGAGCCAGAAGCAAAAGAAAGCTTGACTGGCCTGGGCACAGAAAGAGAAGGAAGTGTGTTTCTGGGACCTTGCCTCTCAGGCTCCTAACTGTGCGCAGTAGTGAACACAGCCCTGGGACATCTGAGTCTGACACTTACTCAGTCTTCTATCTTGGGGGGAAGCAGATAAAAAGGCAAAGGGGCCAAAAGAGTCTTTTCAACACTCCCTTGTGTTTTACTGTGTTTCTTTTAATCTCTCCGTTAGAATATAGGAAAAGCAAGAGGGAATGTATGTAGTACTTTGGTTTGTCACCAGATCTCAAGCAAAACCACCTATCTGCCTTCTCTTAGATTTCCCGTCATGCTTTGGTTAGTTACTGCCCTCCTTCCACCTGCCACCATAACACTCAGGACGTTTGCTCTCTCTGGGGCAGAATTCCCCTGGGCGGGATGATGAGTCAGGCCCAACAGGGTTCCAGGCCTGGCCTCCTGGGGGGCAGGCACCGCTGTTTACATGGGCCCTGCTTCTTCAATTGGTGGCATTCCTCGTCATGCCAGTTGCAGAATCCTGTTTCGACCTTTCTCAGAAAGGTCCCAGAGGAAAGAAGACACAGTGAGGCAGAAAAATAAAACCACGGTCTTTCTCTCCCTGCCATGAAGCTGGCTTATGACAGCTCTGATACAGTTGACAGAGGAACATGTCATGGTGAAAAGTAAACAGATCAACTGCCCTGCAGAAAAGCTGAGACAGAGGCAGGTTCTTGGTGTGAATCAATAAGGAAACTTTGACAGATTGGTGACAGAGTGGCAGCTCAAAACTGTCTACAAGTCAGGAGGCCTTCCACATTCCCACAGCTCACAGTATAGTTTAGGTATATCATCTTAAAATGTCTGAGCTCGACAGATGGTCTTGTCAACTCCCTCATTTTACAGAGAAGGAAATTAATGGAAGAGAAAGGAAGCAACTCCTGCAAGTTCACCCAGTGCAGACGAAAGTCCAGGTTTCCTGCCTACCTAATTCCCCCCGCCAACCACAAAACAGCAAATTATAATAATTACAACATATATAGTGCTTACTATGTACCAGAAACTGTTCTGAACACTTTACATATGTAAATTCACTTAATACCCAGAATAATTTTTCATTATGCTCATTTTACAGATGAGGAAACTGAGACACAGAGAGGTGAAGTAAGTTTTCCAACACCACACAGTTAACAATAGGTAATCTTTGAACTAAAAGAAGTTAAACTTTGGAGCTTTTCCTAAATGATCATCTCTTATGAACCCAGGCCATTTGTGTTTATGGTCTCTAATCCTGTATGATAACCCTGAAATGACAATATTATTATTGCCATTCACAGGTATCAGTCACAGGCTTAGAGAGGTCAAGTGACTTGACTAGACATCTAGAAAGTGACAAAAATGGATTTTATTTCTTTTTCTTGTCTAATTGCTCTGACTAGGACTTTCAGCACTATGTTGAAAAGAAGTGGCAAGAGAGGGCATTCTTTTCTTATTCCTAATCTTAGAGAAAAAGCTTTAACATTTTCACCATTGAGTAATATATTAGCTGTGGACTTGTCATGTATGGCCTTTATTATGTTGAGGTAATTCCTAGTTTGTTGAGCATTTTTATCATGAAAAAGTGTTGAATTTTGTCAACACAGAATTGCTAAAGCAATCTTGAGAAAAAGAACAAAGCTGAAGACATCACTTCAAAATATATTACAAAGCCACAGGAATTAAAACATCATGGTACTCCCATAAAGACAGATCTATAGGCCAATGGAACAGAATACATAGCCCAGAAATAACCATACATATATGGTCAATTGATATTTGACAAGGGTGCCAAGAATATACAATGGGGAAAAGGGAGTCTCTTCAACAAATGATGTTGGGAAAACTGAATATCCACACGCAAAAAAATGAAATTGGATCCCTACCTTACACCATACACAAAAATCAACTCAAAATGGATAGAAGACTTAAACATAAGACTTGAAACTGTAAAACAGTTAGAAAAAAAACACAGGGGAAAATATTCTTGACATTCATCTTGGCGATGATTTCTTGGATATGATACTAAAAGCACAAGCAACAAACGCAAAAATAGACAAGTGGGACTATATCAAACTCCTACAGGAGCTATAAAAATCTGCTGCACAGCAGAGGAAACCATCAATAAAATGAAAAGGCATCCTACAGAATGGGAGAAAATATTTGCAAACTGTATATCTGATAAGGGATTAATTTCCAAAATGTATAAGGAACTCTTACAACTCAATAGCAAAAAAACCCCCAATAACCTGATTAAAAAATGGTCAAAGGACTTGAACAGATGTTTCTCCAAAAAAGATATACAAATGGCTAACAGGTATATGAAAAGATGCTCAACATCATTAATTATCAGGAAATGAAAAATCAAAATGACAATGAGATATCACCTCATATCTATTAGGATGACAATTATTAAAAAAACACAAAAGATAACAATTGTTGGCAAAGATATGGAGAAATTGGAGGCCTTGTAACCGTTGGTGGGAATATAAAACAGTGCAGCAGCTATGGAAAACAGTATAGTGGTTTCTCAAAAAATTAAAAATAGAACTACTATATGATCCAGCAATCTCATTTTTGGGTATACATCCAAAGAACTGAAGTCAGGATATCGAAGAGATATCTTCATTCCCATGTTAACTTCAGCAGCATTATTCACAATAGCCAAGATATGAAAATAATCCAAGTGTATGACTAAAGAAAATGTGGTATATACATACAATAGAATATTATTCAGCCTTAAAGAAGAAAATCTTGCCATTTGTGACTTGGATGGACATTATGCTAACTGAAATAAGCCAGTCACTGATGGACAACTAGTGCCTGATTCCACTTTTATGAGGCATCTATAACAGTCAAACTCATAGAGGCAGAGAATACAATAGAGGTTGCTGAGGGGTGGAGGCATTGGGGTCTTGTTGTTCAATGAGTGTAAGGTTTCAGTCACGCAAGATGAGTAAGTTCTAGAGACCTGCTGTACAACATTGTGCCTATAGTTTGTAATATGGTGTTGTGCACTTCAAAACCTGTTAATAGTGTAGATCTCATGTTATGTGTTTTTATCGCAAAACAAGTCAAAAGGACATAAGGAAATGTTGGAACGTGTGGGATCTGTTACCTTGATTCTGGTGATGGTTTCACAGGTTCAAACTCATATGCATATGAGTTTGCATATGTTTGCATATGTCCAAACTCATCAAATTATATGCATTAAATATGTACAGTTCTTTATGTATCAATTAAATAAAGCTGTTAAGAAATCTAAAAGTAAAGGAGATTTCCTTAATAATCTGGGTAGGTCTGACACAATCCATTGAAAGCCTTAAGAGCAGAATGAGGCTTCCCTGAAGAAGGAGAAATTTTGCCTTTGGACCATAACTTAACTTCAGTTAGCCTGAGAGTTCCAGCCTGCCTTTCCTGAGGGTATGCTCTAGGGATTTCAGACTTGTCCAGCCAGCCCGCAAAACAGCATAAGCTAATTCCTTGCAATAAATCTCTTAATGTCTATCTTCCACTGGTTCTGTTTCTCCGGTTAACCCTGGCTGACGTACCTTCCCTAATCTTCTCCCTTGGCATTCATACCTTCATATTAAGAAGTGAGTTTTCAGTGACCATTGGTCTTCTCATACTGATATGCCAAAGTTTATTGAGCACTTACTTTGTCCCGGGCATTGTTCTAAGCCCTTGACATGCTCTGATAGTTAATCTTCACAGCAACCCCATCAGTGGGACACTATTATTGTTATCTCCACGTTACAGATGAGGAAACTGAGACACAGAGAGGTGAATGATCTCCTGCTATTATGGAATATTTTGGGTTTTAAAGTACAATTGGCTTTAACATCAGAGTTCTCGGGATCTGAATGTGATCCAGGTCCTGGAAGGCCAGGGTGAGCTACCCAAACTGTGGTTATAAAATTACATAACTGCGGCTCATCACTGCAGAATTCTCATGTTTAAAGGAAATCTATTCTTCCCTTGCCTTTTAAATTTTTATATATGTTTTAACACTGTAACCTGTCATTTGTCCAGGTGAAGTAGGGTTCACTGTCCACTTTCTCTTGTCTCCTTGGTTACACCACCCCCAAAGCTTCCATTGCAATCTGTTTACATCTGCTTTAACGTGTCTCCAGCTATGTGGTCACCACTGGTCTCTATCCAATACTTGAAGGAAACTTGAGTACTCAGCTTTCTATCAGGGTTGAGCACAGTTCTTGGGCACAAGTAAGAACTCAGATAAATCTGTGATGAGTTCATGAAAAAGGTCTTTCTTCTTAAGTTGAGTGGATGGCAGTCCTCAGATTGGCCCTGTTTCCACACTGCAAAGGGAGGGTACTGCAATCAACTGGTTAATTTTTATTAAAGGAGATGATCAAACTCGGTAATATGTTTTGTTGGTGGTAGATATAGGCACAGGCAAAGGATTGTCTGCATGGGATTATGGACACGGTTTAATTGTTGTAGACACAGGGGCCAGGGCCTGGGAAGCAGCAGGCAGAGTTCTGTCCTTGCTCTGCAGATAGCACTGTGAGACCTTAGGGTGTCTTCTCAGTATCTCTGTGCTTCAGTTTCCTTCTCTATGAAATGGGTGTCTGGGGAATGGGAGCTGGAGTGAGTGCTCTCTGAGGTCCTTTCAGATCCAGAATTCCCTAGTTACATGGCATTGCATCTTTATTCCTTTTTCAACTTTATGTTCCAAAGTCTGAGATAATTATATTAAAGTCATAAAATTCTTAATTATTTATCAATACCTGATAATGTAACACTACTCCCTTTCTTTTCTTTTTTTTAAATTAATTTTTATTGGAGCATAGTTGCTTTACAATGTGTTAGTTTCTACTGTACAGCAAAGTGAATCAGCTATACATATACATGTATCTCCTCTTTTTTTGGATTTCCTTCCCATTTAGGTCATCACAGAGCATTGAGTAGAGTTCCCTAAGTATACATAGGCTCTAATTAGTTATTTATTTTATACATAGTATCAATAATGTATATATGTCAATCCTAATATCCCAATTCATCCCACCCACCCCTCCCTCCTTGGTGTCCATACACTATGTCTGTGTCTCTATTTCTGCTTTGCCAATAAGATCACCTATACCATTTTTCTAGATTCCACATATATGTGTTAATATATGATATTTGTTTTTCTCTTTCTGACTTATTTCACCCTGTATGACAGTCTCTATGTCCATCCATGTCTCTACAAATGACCCAATTTCATTCCTTTTTACAGCTGAGTAATATTCCATTGTGTATATGTACCATATCCTCTTTATCCATTCCTCTGTTGATGGACATTTAGGTTGCTTCTATGTCCTGGCTATTGTAAATAGTGCTGCAATGAACATTGGGATGCCTGTGTCTTTTTGAATTATGGTTCTCTCTGGGTATATGCCCAGTAGTGCAATTGTTGGGTCATATGGTAGTTGTATTTTTAGTTTTTTAAGCAACCTCCATACTGTTCTCCATAGTGGCTGTATCAATTTACATTCCCACCAACAGTGCAAGAGGGTTCCCTTTTCTCTACACCCTCTCCAGCGTTTATTGTTTGTAGATTTTTTAACGATGGCCATTTTGACTGGTGTGAGGTGATACCTCATTGTAGTTTTGATTTGCATTTCTCTAATAATTAATGATGTTGCATTTCTATTCACTACTCTCCCTGTTAAAGGAGATAATAATAGTGATTTGCATTTCTCTAACAATTAGTGATGTTGTTTAATCTTTTCATGTGTTTGTTGGCCATCTGTATGTCTTCTTTGGAGAAATGTCTATTTAGGCCTTCTACCCATTTTTTGATTGGGTTGTTTTTTTTTTGATATGGAGCTGCATGAGCTGTTTGTATATTTTGGAGATTAATCCTTTGTCAGTTGCTTCATTTGCAAATATTTTCTCCCGTTCTGAGCGTTGTCTTTTCTATGGTCACCTAATCTATGACAAAGGAGGCAAGACTATACAATGAAGAAAAGAGCCTCTTAAATAAGTGGTGCTGGGAAACCTGTTCAGCTACATGTAAAAGAATGAAATTAGAACACTCCCTAATACTATACACAAAAAATAAACTCAAAATGGATTAAAGACCTGAATGTCAGGCCAGACACTATAAAACTCTTAGAAGAAATATAGGCAGAACACTCTTTGACATAAAACGTGAGATCTTTTTTGACCCACCTCCTAGAGTAACAAAAATAAAAGCAAAAATAAACAAATGGGACATAATTAAGCTTAAAGGCTTTTTGCACAGCAAAGGAAACCATAAACAAGACAAAAGGACAATTTTTTCTTTCACTAGGTATATTTATATCCCTTGGACAACTGAAAGTCAGTTGTTCATCTTCTCATGGTGATTCTCACAAGAGCACCATGAGATGGCAGGTCCATTTTCACAGATGGTGATCCTAAAATTCAATAGAGCAACTGAAGGTGGCTTATTCCCAAGCACAGAGCTAGCAAGAGTTGAATTAGGCTGTGGACCTGGATTTATTTCTCTATACTCAGGACCCTTTTCATTATACCACATAGCTTCATAACATACTCATGCCATGTGCCTTTTCAATGGCAGGCCATTTTTCTTTTTCTTTTTTTTTAACTAACCAACTAAATCATGGATATCTGACCTCTCCCAGGGAAGAATATATTTATATACATCTTTAACGTTCTTTTTGATAATAAGCACTCTAAGATTATCCAGAATGATTAATCTAGGTGGGGCCTTACTGAGCTCATTTAAAGGTAGAATTTTAAATTGAAACCATCAAAATTAAATGCTAACAGAATAAGTAACATAGGAACCAAACTGTGTTCTAACATCACTTAGTCTAGACCAGTCTCCTAACTGCAGCTTTTGGGAAATCAGGCAATCTGATTTCTATCATTTTAAGGAGTTTTAGGCAAATACATAAAATTATATTTCAGGATAGCTATGATTAGGGATTTGGGACAATTTCATTCATAATTTAGTACTCGGAATGGCTTCTTTTTTGTTAAAATTTAATGACAACCCTTAACACAAAATCGGTTTAATGGTTTACACAGGACTATAAACATCTAAAAAAGAGTATTAAATGTATATTTTCTTATCTGGTGGTTGTGACTTGAGCACAGGCAGACCTTGGTAGAGTGTGTCCATGGGAAGAGGGTCCACGCCCCTTTGATTATTTTCTCATCACTTGATTGCTTTTACTCACTGCAGACTTGGCAATAACCTTCAGACATCACCGCAGCTAGTTGGATGGGAATTAAAAGTAGCTCCCCCATTTGTAACATGAACACTCTGATTTGGACCTCTGAGGTTTGGCAGAGCAGGATGCCACAGGGAGTGAAGACAGAAATCTTCACAGTAGAGCAGGGACGAAGCTGGACCCTGAGAGATGGGCATATGCAGCATCCAGATGGAGGGGAGAGTTTCTCAAATAAACAAAATGTAGGTACAGCTCCAGAAATGGTGGGCAGGGCTGGGGCCTCAGCCATGTGCATCTCTGGCAGTCATCTTTGCTGTGCTGGTGGGCAGGACTAGCAGACATCTGTCTGTATGAGAGCCTGAGTATCTTCTGGGGACTCAACCTAAGGTGAGGAGAGAGTGGGGCAACAAGATGGGCCCAAGAACAAAGAACCACATCTTAGAGGAGTGGGGCAAGGCTGAGTAGAGTCTGGTGACAAATGCTCAGAATTTTCCACAGGTCTAAACCCTATGGATTCATGTCTGAGTTCTGGGGAGGGAGCTGTAAGTAGAAAAGTAGCTTGAAAGAAAAGTTTTCACAAAATAGCAGGGTCTTATGTAGGTCAGGAGAACAGAGGGGTTAGATGCACTAAGAGGCCCAGATTTAAGCATCCCGAGGGCTCAGTGTTTCTCCATGTAGGGGAGGTGTTGCTCGGGGCTGAGGGCAGAAGGGGTGGGTGCTCTGTGCTCATCCTGGGGGTGCCCCACCTTCATCATCAGCGCCCTATGTCCAGACTGGTAGGGCTCCTTCTAATCCTGAAACTCAGACCAGGTGCTCAGTGGGAGAAGCATCCCAAAGCACGAGTTCCCCTTGCAGACTTGGGTCAGCACCATTTACCTCACTCTGCTCCTTACATCTTTTTTTTTTTCTAAATGATGGGGACTTTTTACTGTAAAAGGCAAACTGAAGTTTACTGAACGTTTGTTCCTATATGCCTAACAATATGGTTTTTTTTTTCATTTAATCAACTTTGTTGAAGTATAAATCATATACACAATAAAATTTCATGATATTACCCACAAGCTTCTGGCTTGGGTGATGCAGTGTACCATTCACCTGGGTAGGAATCACAGGAAGAATAGGCTTGAGGCCCAAGGGATAGTTTAGTATTTGGTCATGTCAAATGTTGAATCCCACATTCTTGACCTCTAATAAACACCGTGAATCTCCCGACTCATGACAGGTAATCATTGTTTCTTCTAGAAAAATTCCTGTGTCTTTATTCCTAAATGAGCCATGCTGCTCGTGGTTTATTGATTGCTGTAATTTGATGCCTGGAGGCAAACTCCATTGGTCCCTGAGGAGGAAAAGGTGCTTGAAGACCGGAAAAGAACAGATGACTCGATTCGTATGGCTTAATCAGTCTGAAAACCACAAAATGGCAACGTGGGTCTCGCAGCAGCCAGGAGGGAGCCCCGGTGCAGCCAGGCAGCTTGATTACAGTGTGTTTCCGACATAAGCTCATTTACTTGCTTCTCTTGTTTAATTATTGCCCATGGAACCATCATAGGTGTTCAAGACTTGGAGGTTTTAAAACAAGGGAACAAAACAGATCCTAAAAGCATAGAGAAATGAGCCATTCCTAACCAATCGCATGAAATAATTTATGGAAAACAGATTTGTTGCTGCCACGCCCAAGCCAATTCTGGGAGTTTAAACTGGACTAATCCTCTATCCACAGACAGTATAAAATAACTGAGGCATTCCAGTCAGAGTCACAAACATTGTTCTGGATCCTCCTGCCTCATCACCACCACTGACTGGTCCCTGCTCCGTTCCCGGGTTTACAATGTTTCTTTGGCTTGCTGGGGCATCCAGGTTATCCTTTGGGCACCAGGGGACCTTGCATGCTCATGCTCTTCAGGGTCTGGCTACCCTCTCACTCATGTCTCTTGTGGGCAGACATCACTTCTGACCCTGGTCTGGATTCTGAGTCTTCATCCAGGAACTGGCTTCTGACTGAAGTCTTGTGTAGATTTACCTCAGCCACCCTTGAAACCAAGCTTCCGGTAGTCCAATACTTTTTATTAATTTCATTTAGTTCCTTGTGATGGGGTCCCTCTGTCACTCAGCCTTTCTACATACAACTAGCCCTTCCTGGTCAATCTATACCTCCCTGAGCTATGCTGCCTACTTAGCGAGTGTGAGGAAGAGTCTACAATTCCTACATGAAACAAGAAAACCAAACAACTGTACTAAGTTGTTAGCCTAAAATTGCTACTGGTGAAACTCTCCTTGTCAGAGAGAATAATTTCTCCTCTTCTAAACAATAATTATTATAGACAGACTTTTGAGTCGAACACTTTCCTGCGAGATAGGAGGGCTTGGTTCTGAGTCATCCAGGAAGATACCCTATTCTTTTCATCTGGATGGAGTCAGACACACATTTTCAAGATGGACAAGCAGAGAGCTGAGATTTTGACAGTATAAAGCAGGGGCACTGACCTAGCTTATCAGACTTATTACCCAAGTAATTGAACCTTTCTTCTCATTCCATTTCTATCACTATACAGAGCAATAGCTTTATTTGTCTCTGGGGAGATGACACAGACCTTCTTTACCCATGGATGGGTGTAAACCCATCCATTCACTGATAGGAAGGCCCTCCTAGTAACAGGCTCATCAATAACTATTTTAAAAGGCAGCAAAAGTAGTGGAAAATAATTAGAATTTTTTTCTGGCTTTCATAATAGTCAATGTATTTTCAATGGTGGTTTATGATAAATGGACCCGAGTTTCCATCTAAATTGCATTCTCCACATCAAGGTTATCATTTTAAAGGGCAGAAATCAAAATCAATATGGTAGCAAAGCATTTTAAAAGTTAATTTCATAGAGCACCAGGTTTATGGGAGGTTAATAGGGTATTAATAAAAAATAAAAAAGGGCTGAATTCTCAAATAAGCTTGGGTTACCCTGAGATAATAGAAGTTAAACAGTTTTCTCTATTGCAGACTTTGAAATGCCAACGTGAGGCCAACCAGCCATCAAGGGCACAAAATTTAATGAGGCATTTGTTCTTAGGGCACCACAAGCACAGGGTTGCCACTTGTGTAAAGCTGAGAGTGACAGCTTCCTTAAATTTTGTGCCAATACTCCTTTTGCCTTCCCCTACTCCAGGTCCTGCTAATGTGTATTGTGAATAATTTCCAAGATTAGGGCATAATACACAGTATATAATACACAGCTTACTTGGTCAAGGAACTTGGCTGTGTATTTGTAGAGTGAGTGGAAAAGAAGGATGCCCTAGGCAGGTGGACAGTACATTCTGGAGAAGTTGTGCTTGGATGCAAATTCTTTCTCCTGAATCCATCTTATTTTTCTGTTTTGGCAAGTTTTATGGTGAGCTCACATTTTCCTTAAGCTCTGTGTCAGTGATACAAAAATCCCTGTTTCCTTATGATCAGCATTTATCAGGGGATTTTTAAAAAAACTAAAAAACAAAATATGTTTGTTCCTCCTTTATTGATGGATTCATTGCCTGTATCAGTATGAATGATGCCTTGGCAAAAATGGGAGCAGAATAGCCCATTATGCTAAGGAATATAAATTATCTTTGATGGAGAAGATCCCTGTTCATCAATACTGATGTAGCTGTGTCATCAATTTAATAGCTGAACACTCAGGACCATTAAACCTAGCACTGTTTGCCATACCATTATTTATAATAGTGCCCAAGAGTAACATGTAATTAACTACATGACTGACTGACAAAGCAAACTGCAGGGTGATCAATCATATTGTATAAACACTTGTCACCAGGCTACATGCGGGATGAGAAGGTTGACTTGTGATGTTTCAGTGCTACCCTGTCTAGACTGTTGCTCTGGGCTGGTGTGAGGCCCACCACTGATGGGGACTTTATTCTCAGATCCAGATTTAAAGTTGGTGGCTGTACCTTGATATTCAGTCTCATCTTGCCATCTAGCTTGATCTTTGGGAGGGTGACCAATATGAAGAATCTGTCAGTTCCTCTTTATCTAGAATGGCTTCCTCTTTTTAGGTCCCCCCAGACTCATGATTTTTTCCTTTGCCTAGTCCCTACTTTCACTAAGTTTTCCTACTGCCACTTGCCTTTAAAGCAATCAATTTCCCCTCTTCTTCAGGTTTCCCCTCACTACAGCTATTTTGTAACTTGTCCTCCTCTTTGAGCTGATCAGGAATGACTTCACCACAAGCAAGGGGAGACGAGGCATGGTCAGATTTTCCCTCTCATGCAGGGACTGTTTTGTAAAGTTTACTGTCAACCCACAGGGTTAGCCTTCTACCTGTGACAGCTACTTGTAACTTCAGAAACTCCAGGTCCCGTGTGGCCAAGTGGAAGACTGAGACTGTTATGGAGATTCATTCCAGAGAGAAAAATTGCTGATGGAAAGATATGCCTCCCCCATCAGCATGAGTTTCTTCTGTGTGAATACTGAGGCTAATATGCAAGAGTCTAACACAGCTGCCTATAGAAATTGGACCCTGTTCTTAGGTGGGGTCTTCCCTGAAATGGGGAGGCATTATTTCAAGTATCAACATAGAGGAAGAGTAAGGTCCTTAGGGTGGAGAAAGAGAGAATTCTGTACCTCTGTCTTGGTATCTCTTTCTTAGGTCTAGACCAGGATGCCAGATACCTGGCACAGGCATAGTCATTCCCCCACTACTTCTTGTCCATCCTCTTATCTTTGCCCATTGCAGACATCACCAGTCAATCATACTTTCGTCACTTAGACTCCTCCTCAATCCAACATCCCAGGCAGTCATTATTTATTGTTCAGAGTTGGAATATAAGATTCAAACCTGTTTCCTACTGTCAGTCTCAATCTGATGAGTCAGGATGCATGTTTGTAGGGTGAGTGCTAGGAGGAAAAGAACTACGTGAATGTCACTGCCTTACCCATTGGGGCAGGGAAGGGATATAAGCCCTGAAGAGTGAGCATTATCTTATAAACCACATCATTTTCACTTAAGAGTACTCCCTGGGTTTACTTTCTATTTGTTCTTACCTGTCTGTTAGCAACATTTGGTTTGAGTAATTTGGCTTTGTCATAGCTAGACCTCACAGCACTCAGAGGAGAACCATATGTCCATGGTTGGGTCAGAGTTAAGTGGGAAGCAGGTTACCTTGAGACTGCTAATTAATAAACACTCCTAGGAAGCCTAGGTCCCATAGTTCAGCTGCTTTTTCTTACTCTGAGATTCTTCCCCCTACTGACAACTTTAGTGATCCTGAGTGCTCTATTTTATTTTAAAAGGTAGCTTTCATTTTTGCCACCTTGCCAAGACTGTCAAGAATCATAATGAGGTGGCAAAAAATTATTTCATTAACAGAAATTACCATCCCATCCATTTTCTTCCCACCTCTCCTAGTCACAAAGTCATGTGTTTTCCATGACGAGTCCTTCTAATTTTATGTCACTAAAGCCACATATTCAGGTAGCAAATCTCAAAGTTTCCTGATGACTCAAGCCCCAACATCCCATGGGTATAATATTGATGATGATGATTTCCCTGGTATGAGTTTCTAAGAGAGCCACAGGAAACGTCTTCTTATCCTTCTGTCCTTACTTAGAAGCTTCAATTTTTTTAACATCTTTATTGGAGTATAATTGCTTTACAATGTTGTGTTAGTTTCTGCTGTATAACAAAGTGGATCAGCTATACATATACATATATATCCCCATATCCCCTCCCTCTTGTGTCTCCCTTCCACCCTCCGTATCCCACCTCTCTAGGTGGCCACAAAGCACCTAGCTGATCTCTCTGTGCTATGCAGCTGAGAAGCTTAACCTTTAAGATGCTCTCTGGAGCTTTGATCTATGAAGAGCTGAACAAATTGGCAAACATGGAGTTTGTAATATCTTATTTTTCATATTTCCAACAGTTACCTTGGCAAGCAGGTATGTGCTCTATAAACCTAAGTACTGACTTGACATATGGATCAAAAAAGAGTTTGTTAGCAACCTGCAGGCAGCTGCTCTTGGAGGATTCAGCTTGGCATGTAATCTAATTCAGCTGAAAGATGTGGACATATAATAACTACTACACAGACCATCATTCTCCTCTGTGTCTCTCTGGTCACGTACAAATCATTCATTTGGCAGGTTCTTTGTAATTCCACTAATTAAGGGAAAACTATTGGTCTTTTTGGCCCTAAGTCAGGATTCTACAAAATTTTTCTTCAAAACCCAAACATCATCCCAACCAAAAGCAGGGGGTAGAATTAAGGTACAGATTTAATATTTATTTTTAAACTTTTAATTGGCATTTGACCTGGTGGCTGGCCTGGCATTTGTTGGGATTCACTCCAGCCCAGCATGGAGAAACATGAATCCACTTTTGTTCAAGCAAGTTGTCTTTGGGATTTTATTGGTTTCATAACCCAGGTAAGTGGGTAAGAGTAACTCAAAGGGCAGAGGAAGAAAAGACAGAGAGGCTTACCGTGAAGGTACTGAATCCATTCTGTGCACATCTATACTACTGTTTCAACCATTACCTCATTCATTCAACCCAACAACATTCTCCCAACACATTCTCTGCAGGCTGCCAGGAAACACGCAATATACAAAATGAGTTTAAAAATGTGGTCATTGCCCTCAAGGAGCTTGCCATCTAGTAGGGAAGATAAACATATATTGGAAGTAACCTAAAACCAGAGCAAAGTTGTCTGGCAATTTATTAGGAACTGTAGAGAAAGGTTTGAGTGAAAGCAAAAAAGGAGCATCATCTGTTGTGTGTCCTCATTGCATGGGAGAACAGGGACAGAGTCTTATTTGTCTTTGTAACTTGTGCCAGGGAAAAAGTAGGTGTTCAATAAATGCTTGATGAATGCAGCTGAGAGAAAACATGGAAAATTCTTGGAGGAAGTCCTTTTTGAAGCAGAACTGGAAGGAAACATGGAGTTTAGGTTAACAAAGAGGAAGGAGGAGGAAATACTATGTAGGAAACTGAAGGAGCTTAGACATGGTGAGGGGCAGCCTGCTGGAGCAGAAGGGAAGGACAGAGAATAGAGAAAGAGAACAAACGTACATTGATGACATTCATCCTTAGTCTGGGCTTCCTCCCAGATCTGACCCCAGTCAGAAGTACTTAGAGAAATAATACATGCTCTTGTTTCTAACCAAGTGATGGGGATACTGCATTGTTCTTATGGAAATAGAGTCTTCCGGGGTCTTCTGAAGCTCTCAAAAGTCTTAGTTCAGCCTTCTTAAACTTTAGTATACACAAGAGTCTTTTGGAAGGCTTGTTAAAATACAGATTTCTGGGCCCCATCAGCAAACTTTCTGATTCAGGAGATTTGGGGTAAGGCGTGAGGATTTGTACTTCTAACAAGTCCTCTGGTGATGCTAGTTCTGTGACCACAGTTTGAGACACTGTCTTAGATAAATATACAGTTACCTTCCCTCATATTTACACCATTTCCCAAGACATGGAGAGAATCAAATGCCATAAGATGGCTGTGATGATCAGAGATTTTAAAAATGTCTGCTGAAGGTGGCTGTTTCAAAGATGCTTGGTTTCAGGTGATATAAGATTTCTGCATTAATTTCTAATTTATAAATGACTATAACTCTGGAAGTTCTTACTGTTAACTGGATGTTGAGAGCTCAGAACAACAAAGTTGTAAATAGTGTTTAGGTCTCCAGCTCACCACAAAAGCCCAGGTCACCTTAAATATATCTAATGCACTCAGTTGTGCAATAGATAATCACAGAAAATAACACCACGGCCATACCACTAGTTAAATCAAACACAACCTTGAACATGTGTGCTTCACTCTGTCCAACAGATGATACTTAGAAGTTATATGGCAACTATATTTTGATAAGTTTATTTTAGTACATTAGGAACTTCACTAATTGGATGATCTTTAACCAAAGAGGAGCATGGAATAAAAATAATGAAATGGTGCATAAAGGAGTTCTTAAAACCTTTGTGCTTTTTAAGTTGGATTTTCTTTTAATATATCACAGTTACTTGTAGGAAAGAAGATTTGGTTCAGATAGGCATCTCAGCCCATTACGGCACTGACTTTGAATGTGTTACTGGAGGCTGGGCTTCAGAACATCTGCTCCTCGCACATCCCTCTTCTGAGGGTTTCTGTCCACACAAGCTGCCACAATGGTGACTCTTGCCTGTGCTCCCCTAAAGTGGGCACTTTGTCTAAGGACAGCCCACCTGTAGGTTGGCCAGGAGTCTATGAGATGACCTGGTGTGGAAGTTTTGTTCATCATGGACAACGGGAACTAATTAGACCAATCAGAACTTGTGACAGAGAGAAAGAATGAAGCAGCTGGTTTTGGGAATAGTAGCTGAAGGACACAGGGAGACTAGCCAAGTTGCCACAATGGTAGAGCATGAGAATAGATATTTGTGAACCCCTGTTCCTTAGGAGGTTGACCAAATGACCCAGTCACTTGTGCTGCTCTGAATTCTGAATGATTTATTGAGTCGAACTACTTAGTAAGCTCTGTGAGACCTGGTGGTTTAGCAGTTCCCAGAATCCTGAGGCCGTAGCAAAACCCCCATATCTTCTTCCTTTTTTTCAGGTGAGTTCTTACATAACTCACCCAAACTAAAGGCCATCAAAATTCCTTTTAACAAAAATAGCCTAACCAACATAAACTCCTATGGAAATCCCCTAGTGACAGATTAGTTGAAGAATTGGGATAGTATTTCTCTCCTCTGCCTCCTGATCACTCCCAACTGATGGATTAGGAAGTTAAAATCCTCATACCTTTGAATTCATCAGAACTGAAGGCACATCAAAATGCAAGGAATTAAGGAACAGACAGTACATAAAAGAGAAAGGAAGAATGGGAGTCAGCAGATCAGCCCTTCATTTGTGTTGACAAACGAAGGTTCAAAGTCTCTGATGAGCTGCATCTATAAATAATTAGCTCTTCCAGTCTCTGTGAGGCTTTGGCCAATTGGTACAGGCCCACTAGGGATAATAAGGGCTAGAAATGCTGCCAACAAGCTCAGCTATAACACGAGCCAGAGGACAATGTGCTTCAGATACTCACGCTGCACTCATGTGATGTAGATTTATAGGGTCTAAGCACTGTTCTGAGGAGTGTTGGTATTCTTAGATTCATTAAATGGGAACTTATTCACCATGCCTTGTCTCAAGCATGTCACTAACATCTTAGTAACTTAGTTCAATAGTAATTTGGGGATCATTTCAGTAGGACTCTCTAATTTTAAGGATAAGAAAACTGAGGGTGAACTTCACAAAATTTATTCATGATACTATTGATTTTAAAGTCTTGCTCTTAGCTCAGAGGCCGTAAAAGCTTCATCTTACTGACCTATTCAGTCACTTATTTTGTGGAGCCATTTATAATAGCTCCCCAGACTCACTTTCCCACACCAGCAGCTATGCCTGTAAGTTTTAAAATAGCCATCACATATCTTGTCTCATTTGATCCTCTCAACAGTCCTTTGAGATGGGCATATATGTATCATTTCCATTTTACAGGTCAAGAGGCTAAAGCTCAGAAAGGCTAGACCACTTTTTGGAAACCCAGATTCTCTGATGTCTAATCCAGATGTCTTTCCAATGAATAACATGTTTGAAAACAATTTGTAAACTAAAATTTGAAATAGAAGCACTAGTCTTCATCATAACCCTCACCTTAATTTCCATGCCATATTCCCTGGAATATAGCAAAGGTCCATCCTTAAGGACAGTGTCTTATTCGTACCTTTGGTTCTCTGAACACTTTGCAATTACAACAATTTTCCACAAATTAACTCAGAATCTCCACTGGATTATAAACAGAACCCTTTAGAATGCTGGTAACTTTAAAAAATTCCCACCCCCAAAACATTCTGACCATTTTCTTCAGAGGCTTCTGTTTGACACCAACATTAACCTACCACCACCCAAACCATTAATTCATTCATTCACCATTTCTTGGGCAACTACTATGTGCAAGACATTGTGTTAAAGGCTAAAGATATACAGATGAAAAGGTGGGTACCTGTTTTCCCATGAGCATATAATTTAGTGTGTGTAGGGAGGTGAGGTACTAGGCAGAGAAGGGGGAAATAGGAAAGACAGGCAAACACACCAACAAATGACATATCTTTACTATATTAGAGATGAGGACAGGATATTGTAAAACCACAGAAGAAGGTTCTAAGTCAGAAGGAGGGGTCAGGGAAGGCATTTTGGAGGAGATGATATGCATCTCAGGAACTTTCCCTCTGTAATGACCACCTGCCCTTCTGAATCTACAGGAGAGCTCTTGGTGCCAGTCAAAATGGCTGCAGATGGAGATTGGTTCAAGATAGTAGAGTGGAAGGACGTGATCTCACTCCCTCTTGCAAGAACACCAGAATCACAACTAACTGCTGAACAATCATTGGCAGGAAGACACTGGAATTCACCAAAAAAGATACCCCACATCCAAAGACAAAGGAGAAGCCACAATGAGACGGTAGGAGGGGCATCATCACAATAAAATCAAATCGCATAACTGCTGGGTGGGTGACTCACAAACTGGAGAACACTTATACCACAGAAGTCCACCCACTGGAGTGAAGGTTCTGAGCCCAACATCAGGCTTCCCAAAATGGGGACCCGGCAATGGGAGGAAGAATTCCTAGAGAATCAGACTTTGAAGGCTAGTGGGATTTGATTGCAGGACTTCAACACGACTGGGGGAAACAGAGATTCCACTCTTGGAGGGCACACACAAAGTAGTGTGTGCATTGGGATCCTCGGGAAGGAGCAGTGACCCCATAGGAGACTGAAGCAGACGTACCTGCTAGTGTTGGAGGGTCTCCTGCAGAGACAGGAGGTGGCTGTGTCTCATCGTGAGGACAGAAACACTGGCAGCAGAAGTTCTGAGAAGTACTCCTTGGTGTGAGGCCTCCCAGAGTCCACCATTAGCCCCAACAAAGAGCCAGGTAGGCTCCAGTGCTGGGTCACCTCAGGCCAAACAAACAACAAGGAGGGAATCCAGCTCCACCCATCAGCAGTCAAGCAGATTAAAGTTTCACTGAGCTCTGCCCACCAGAGCAACAGTCAGCTCTACACACCACCAGTCCCTCCCATCAGGAAACTTGCACAAGTCTCTTAGATAGCCTCATCCACCAGAGGACAGAAAAGAGAAGCAAGAAGAACTACAGTCCTGCAGCCTGTGGAACAAAAACCACATTCACAGAAAGTAAGACAAAATGAAAAGGCAGAGGGCTAAGTATCAGATGAAAGAACAAGATAAAACCCCAGAAAAACAACTAAATGAAGTGTAGATAGGCAACCTTCCAGAAAAAGAATTCAGAATAATGATAGTGAAGATGATCAAGGACCTCAGAAAAAAGAATGAAGGCAAAAATGGAGAAGATGTAAGAAATGTTTAACAAAGACCTAGAAGAATTAAAGAAAAAACACCTAAAAGTATTAAAAACCAAACAAACAGAGATGAACAATACAATAACTGAAATGAAAAAGACACTAGAAGGAATCAATAGCAAAATATGGATAAGTGTATTCTGAGGCAGAAGAATGGATAACTGACCTGAAAGACAGAATGGTGGAATTCACTGCCATGGAACAAATAAAGAGAAAAGAATGAAAAGAAATGAAGACAGCCTAAGAGACTTCTGGGACAACATTAAATGCAACAACATTCGCATTATAGGGGTCCCAGAAGGAGAAGAGAGAGAGAAAAGACCCAAAACTATTTGAAGAGATTATAGTCAAAAACTTCCCTAACATGGGAACGGAAATAGCCACCCAAGTCCAGGAAGCGCAGAGAGTCCCAGGCAGGATAAACCCAAGGAGAAACACGCCAAGACACATAGTAATCAAATTGATAAAAATTAAAGACAAAGAAAAATTATTGAAAGCAACAAGGGAAAAATGACAACATAAAAGGGAACTCCCATAAGGTTAACAGCTGATTTCTCAGTGGAAATTCTACAAGCCAGAAGGGAGTGGCATGATATATTTAAAGTGATAAAAGAGAAGAACCTACAACCAAGATTACTCTACCAAACAAGGATCTCTTTCAGATTCAATGGAGAAATCAAAAGCTTTACAGACAAGCAAAAGCTAAGAGAATTCAGCACCACCAAACCAGTTCTACAACAAATGCTAAAGGAACTTCCCTAAGTGGGAAACACAAGAGAAGAAAAAGACCTACAACACAAACCCAAAACAATTAAGAAAATGGTAATAGGAACATTCATATTGATAATTACCTTAAATGTGAATGGATTAAATGCTCTAACCAAAAGACACATGCTTGCTGAATGGATACAAAAACAAAACACATATATATGCTTTCTACAAGAGACCCACTTCAGACCTAGGGACACATACAGACTGGAAGTGAGGGGATGGAAAAAGATATTCCATGCAAATGGAAATCAAAAGAAAGCTGGAGTAGCAATACTCATAACAGATAAAATAGATGTTAAAATAAAGAATGTTACAAGAGACAAGGAAGGAAACTAAATAATGATGAAGGGATCAATCCAAGAAGAAGATTTAACAATTATAAATATATATGCACCTAACATAGGAACACCTCAATACATAAGGCAACTGCTAACAGCTATAAAACAGGAAATAGACAAAAACACAATAATAGTGGGGGAATTTAACACTTCACTTACACCAATGGACTGATCACTGAAACAGAAACTTAATAAGGAAACAGAAGCTTTAAACGACACAATAGACCAGATAGATTTAATTGATATTTATAGGACGTTCCATCCAAAAACAGCAGATTATACTTCTCAAGTGTGCATGGAACATTCTCCAGGATAGATCACATTTTGGGTCACAAAACAAGCCTCAGGAAATTTAAGAAAATTGAAATCATATCAAACATGTTTTCTGAAGACAACACTATAAGATTAGAAATCAATTACAGGGGAAAACAAAACGTAAAAAACACAAACACATGAAAGCTAAACAATACATTACTAAATAACCAAGTCATCACTTAAGAAATCAAAGACAAAATAAAAAAATACCTAGGGCTTCCCAGGTGGCGCAGTGGTTGAGAGTCTGCCTGCCGATGCAGGGGACACGGGTTCATGCCCCGGTCCGGGAAGATCCCACATGCCACGGAGCGGCTAGGCCCGTGAGCCATGGCCACTGAGCCTGTGCGTCTGGAGCCTGTGCTCTGCAACAGGAGAGGCCACAACAGTGAGAGGCCCGCATAACCGCAAAAAAAAAAAAAAAAACCTAGAGACAAATGACAATGAAAACACCATGACACAAAAGCTATGGCATGCATCAAAAGCAGTTCTAAGAGGGAAGTTTATTGCAATACAAGCCTACCTCAAGAAACAAGAAAAATCTCAAATAAACAATCTAACCTTACACCTAAAGGAACTAGAGACAGAAGGACAAACAAAACCCAAAGTTGGTAGAAGGAAAGAAATCATAAAGATCGGAGCAGAAATAAATGAAATAGAAACGAAGAAAACAATAGCAAAAATCAATAAAATTAAAAGCTGGTTCTTTGAGAAGACAAACGAAATTGATAAACAATTAGCCAGCCTAATCAAGAAAAAGGAGGAGAGGACTCAAATCAATAAAATTAGAAATGAAAAAGGAGAAGTTACAAAGGATACCTCAGAAATACAAAGCATCCTAAGAGACTACTACAAGCAACTGTATGCCAAAAAAATGGTCAAACTGGAAGAAATGGACAAATTCTTAGAAAGGTATAACCTTCCAAGACTGAACCAGGAAGAAATAGAAAATATGCACAGACCAATCACAGGTAATGAATTTGAAACTGTGATTAAAAATCTTCCAACAGACAAAATCCCAGGACCAGATGGTTTCCAGGTGAATTCTATCAAACTTTTAGAGAAGAGCTAACACTCATCCTTCTGAAATTCTTCCAAAAACTTGCAGAAGAAGGAACTCTCCCAAACACATTCTATGAGGCCACCATCACCCTGATGCTAAAACCAGACAAAGATACTACAAAAAAAGAAAATTACAGACAAATATCACTGATGAACACAGATGCATAAATCCTCAACAAAATACTAGCAAACGGAATCCAACAACAAATTAAAAGGATCATACACCATGATCAAGTGGGATTTATCCCAGGGATGCAAGGATTCATCAATATATGCAAATCAATCAATGTGATACACCATATTCACAAATTGAAGAATAAAAACCATATGATCATCTCAATAGATGCAGAAAAAGCCTTTGACAAAATTCAACACCCATTTATGATAAAAACTCTCCAGAAAGTGGGCATAGAGGGAACCTACCTGAACATAATAAAGGCCATATATGCCAAACCCACAGCAAACGTCATTCTCGATGGTGAAAAACTGAAAGCATTTCCTCTAAGATCAGGAACAAGACAAGGATATCCACCCTCATCACTATTTTTCTATGTAGTTTTGGAAGTCCTAGCCATGGCAATCAGAGAAGAGAAAGAAATAAAAGGAATACAAATCGGAAAAGAAGAAGTAAAACTGTCACTGTTTGCAGATGACATGATACTCTACATAGAGAATCCTGAAGATGCTGCCAGAAAACTACTAGAGCTAATCAATGAATTTGGTAAAGTTGCAGGATACAAAATTAATGCACAGAAGTCTCTTGCATTCCTATACACTAATCATGAAAAATCTGAAAGAGAAATTAAGGAAACACTCCCATTTACCACTGCAACAAAAAGAATAAAATACCTAGGAATAAACCTACCTAGGGAGACAAAAGACATGTATGCAAAAAACTATAAGACACTGATGAAAAGAATTAAATATGATACCAACAGATGGAGAGATGTACCATGTTCTTGGACTGGAAGAAACAATATTGTGAAAATGACTATACTAACCAAAGCAATCTACAGGTTCAATGCAATCCCTATCAAATTACCAATGGCATTTTTTATGGAACTAGAACAAAAAATCTTAAAATTTGTATGGAGACACTAAAGACCCCAAATAGCCAAAGCAGAATTGAGGGAAAAAAACAGAGATGGAGGAATCAGGCTCCCTGACTTCAGACTATACTACAAAGCTACAGTAATTAAGACAGTATGATAGTGGCACAAAAACAGATATATACATCAATGGATCAGGATAGAAAGCCCAGAGATAAAGCCATGCACCTGTGGTCAATTAATCTATGACAAAGGAGGCAAGGATATACAATGGAGAAAAGACAGTCTCTTCAATAAGTGGTGCTGGGAAAACTGGATAGCTACATGTAAAAGAATGAAATTATAACACTCCCTTACACCAAACACAAAAATAAACTCAAAATGGATTAAAGACCTAAATGTAAGACCAGGCAATATAAAACTCTTAGAGGAAAACATAGGAAGAACACTCTTTGACATAAATCACAGCATGATTTTTACTGATCCACCTCCTAGAGAAATGGAAATAAAAACAAAAATAAACAAATAAGACATAATGAAACTTAAAAGCTTTTGCGAAGCAAAGAAAACTACAAACAAGATGAGAAGACCACCCTCAGAATGGGAGAAAATATTTGCAAATGAATCAATGGACAAAGGATTAATCTCCAAAATATATAAACAGCTCATGCAGCTCAATATTAAAAAAAAAACAACCCAATCCAAAAATGGGCAGAAGACCTAAATAGACATTTCTCCAAAGAAGACATAGAGATGGCTAAGACATGAAAAGCTGCTCAACATCACTAATTATTAGAGAAATGCAAATCAAAACTACAATGAGGTATCACCTCACACCAGTGAGAATGGGCATCATCAGAAAATCTACAAACAACAAATGCTGGAGGGGGTGTGGAGAAAAGGGAACCCTTTTGCACTTTTGGTGGGAATGTAAATTGATACAGCCACTATGGAGAACAGTACGGAGGTTCCTTAAAAAACTAAAAATAAATAGCTCAATTTCGTCTCTTTTTATGGCTGAGTAATATTCCATTGTATATAGCTGAAACTAACATACCATTGTAAAGCAATTATACTCCAATAAAGATGTTAAAAAAAAAAAAAACTAAAAATAGAATTACCAGATCATCTAGCAATCCCACTACTGGGCATATACCCAGAGAAAACCATAATTCAAAAAGACACATGCAGGGAGGAGCTTCAAGATGTCGGAGGAGTAAGATGTGGAGATCACCTTCCTCCCCACAAATACATCAGAAATACATCTACATGTAGAATAACCCCTACAGAACACCTACTGAACACTGGCAGAAGACCTCAGACCTCTCAAAAGGCAAGAAACACCCCACGTACCCGGGTAGGGCAAAAGAAAAAACAGAGAAGAATAGGGACGGGACCTGCACCAGTGGGAGGGAGCTTTGAAGGAGGAAAGGTTTCCACACACTAGGAAGGCCCTTCATGGGTGGAGACTGTGGGTGGCGGAGAGGGTAAGCTTCAGAGCCATGGAGGAGAGCGCAGCAACAGGGGTACGGAGGGCAAAGTGGAGAGATTCCCGCAAAGAGGATTGGTGCCTACCAGCACTCACCAACCCGACAGGCTTCTCTGCTCACCCGCCGTGACGGGTGGGGGCTGGGAGTGAGGCCCAGGCTTCGGTCGGATTCCAGGGAGAGGACTGCGGTTGGTTGTGTGAACACAGCCTGAAGGGAATAGTGCGCTACAGCTAGCCGGGAGGGAGTCCGGGAAAGTCTGGAGCTGCCGAAGAGGCAAGAGATGTTTTCTTCCCTCTTTGTTTCCTGGTGCGCGAGGAGAGGTGATTAAGAGCGCCACTTAAAGGAGCTCCAGAGATGGGTGCGAGCCGGGGCTATCAGCGTGGACCCCAGAGACGGGCATGAGATGCTAAGGCTGCTGCTGCAGCCACCAAGTAGCCTGTGTGCAAGCACAGGTGACTATCCACACCACCCCTCCTGGGAGCCTGTGCAGCCCACTACTGCCAGGGTCCGGTTTCCAGGGACAACTTCCCCGAGAGAACGCACGCCGGCCTCTGCGGCCGCAGGTTCGACCCGCATCAGTATCCCTTCCTTCCCCCGGCCTGAAAGAGCCAGAGCACCTGAATCAGTTGCTCCTTTAACACTATCTTGTCTGAGCGAAGAACAGACGCCCTCAGGCGACCTACACGCAGAGGTGGGTCCAAATCCAAAGCTGAACCCCGAGAGCTGTGCAAACAAAGAAAGGAAAAGGAAATTTCTCCAAGCAGCCTCAGGGGCAGCGGATTAACTCTCCACAATCAACTTGATGTACCCTGCATCTGTGGAATACCTGAATAGACAGCGAATCATCGCAAACTGAGGAGGTAGATTTTGGTAGCAACAATATATATATATATTTCCACTTTTTCTTTTTTTGTGAGTGTATGTGTATGCTTCTGTGTGTGATTTTGTCTGTATAACTTTGCTTTTACCATTTGTCCTAGGGTTCTGTCTGTCTGTTGTTTTTTTTTTTTACTTAAAAATTTGTTTCTTTCATAATTACTTTTTATTTTTGTTTTTATAACTTTATTTTATATTATTTTATTTTACTTTATTATATTTTATTTTATCTTCTTTCATTCTTTCTTTTTTTTCCTCCCTTTTTTCTGAGCCATGTGGAGGACAGGCTCTTGGTGCTCCAGCGAGGCATCAGGGCTGTGCCACTGAGGTGGGAGAGCCAAGTTTAGGACACTTGTCCACAAGAGACCTCCCAACTCCATGTAATATCAAATGGCGAAAATCTCCCAGAGATCTGCATCTCAATGCCAAAACTCAGCTCCACTCAATGACCTGCAAGCTACAGTGCAGGACACCCTATGCCAAACAACTAGCAGACAGGGACAAAACCACATCCATTAGCACAGAGGCTGCCTAAAACCATAATAAGGCCACAGACACCTCAAAACACACCACCAGACGTGGACCTTCCCAACAGAAAGACAAGCAGCCTCATCCACCAGGACACAGGCACTAGTCCCCTCCACCAGGAAGCCTGCACAACCCACTGAACCAACCTTAGCCACTGTTTTTGGACAGACACCAAAAACAATGGAAACTATGAACTTGCAGCCTGCAAAAATGAGACCCCAAACACAGTAAGTTAAGCAAAATGAGAAGACAGAGAAACACATAGCAGATGAAGGAGAAAAATAAAAACTCACCAGACCTAAAAAATGAGGAGGAAATAGGCAGTCTACCAGAAAAAGAATTCAGAATAATGATAGTAAAGATGATTCAAAAACTTGGAAATAGAATGGAAAAAATATAAGAAATGTTTAACAAGGACCTAGAAGAACTAAAGAGCAAACAAACTATGATGAACAACACAATAAATGAAATTAAAAATTCTCTCGAAGGGATCAATAGCAGAATAACTGAGGCAGAAGAACAGATAAGTGACCTGGAAGATAAAATAGTGGAATAATTACTGCAGAGCAGAATAAAGAAAAAAGAATGAAAAGAATTGAGGACAGTCTCAGAGACCTCTGGGACAACATTAAACAAACCAACATTCGAAATATAGGGGTCCCAGAAGAAGAGAAAAATAAAAGGACTGAGAAAATATTTGAAGAGATTATAATAGAAAGTTTCCTTAATATGGGAAAGGAAATAGTTAATCAAGTCCAGGAAGCACAGAGAGTCCCATACAGGATAAATCCAAGGAGAAACATGCCAAGACACATATTAATCAAAGTATCAAAAATTAAATACAAAGAAAGCATATTAAAAGCAGCAAGGGAAAAACAACAAATAACACATAAGGGAATCCCCATAAGGTTAACAGCTGATCTCTCAGCAGAAACCCTACAAGCCAGAAGGGAGTGGCAGGACATATTTAAAGTGATGAAGGAGAAAAACCTACAGCCGAGATTACTCTACCCAGCAAGGATTTCATTCGGATTTGATGGAGAAATTAAAAGCTTTAGAGACAAGCAAAAGCTAAGAGAATTCAGCACCAGCAAACCAGCTTTACAACAAATGCTAAAGGAACTTCTATAGGCAGGAAACACAAGAGAAGGAAAAGACCTACAATAATAAACCCAAAACAATTAAGAAAATGCGAATAGGAGCATACATATCTATAATTACCTTAAACGTGAATGGATTAAATGCTCCAACCAAGAGACATAGACTGACTGAATATATACAAAAACAAGACCAGTATATAGGCTGTCTACAAGAGACCCACTTCAGACCTAGCGACACATACAGACTGAAAGTGAGGGGATAGAAAAAGATATTCCATGCAAATGGAAATCAAAAGAAAGCTGGAGTAGCAATTCTCATATCAGACAAAACAGACTTTAAAACAAAGACTATTACAAGAGACAAAGAAGGACACTACATAATGATCAAGGGATCAATCCAAGAAGAAGATATAACAATTGTAAATATTTATGCACCCAACATAGGAGCACCTCAATACATAAGGCAAATACTAACAGCCATAAAAGGGGAAATCGACAGTAACACAATCATAGTAGGTGACTAAACACCCCACTTTTACCAATGGACAGATCATCCAAAATGAAAATAAATAAGGAAACACAAGCTTTAAATGATACATTAAACAAGATGGACTTAATTGCTATGTATAGGACATTCCATCTGAAAACAACAGAATACACATTCTTCTCAAGTGCTCATGGAACAGTCTCCAGGATAGATCATATCCTGGGTCACAAATCAAGCCTTGGTAAATTTAAGAAAATTGAAATCATATCAAGTATCTTTTCCAACCACAATGTTATGAGACTAGATATCAATTACAGGAAAAAATCTGTAGGAAATACAAACACATGGAGGCTAAACAACACAGTACTTAATAACAAGGAGATCACTGAAGTAATCAAAGAGGAAATCAAAAAATACCTAGAAACAAATGACAATGAAAACACGACGCAAAACCTATGGGATGCAGGAAAAGCAGTTCTAAAAGGGAAGTTTATAGCTATACAAGCCTACCTTAAGAAACAAGAAACATCTCAAATAAACCACCTAACCTTACACCAAAAACAAGTAAAGAAGAACAAAAAAAAAACCAACCTAAAATTAGCAGAAGGAAAGAAATCATAAAGATCAGATCCAAAATAAATGAAAAAGAAATGAAGGCAACAATAGCCAAGACCAATAAAACGAAAAGCTGGTTCTTTGAGAAGATAAACAAAACTGATAAACCATTAGCCAGACTTATCAAGAAAAAAGGAAGAAGACTCAAATCAATAGAATTAGAAATGAAAAAGGAGAAGTAACAACGGACACTGCAGAAATACAAAGGATCATGAGAGATTACTACAAGCAACTGTATGGCAATAAAATGGTCAAACTGGAAGAAATGGACAAATTCTTAGAATGCACAACTTTCTGAAACTGAACCAGGAAGAAATAGAATATATGAACAGACCAATCACAAGCCCTGAAATTGAAAGTGTGATTTAAAATCTTCCAACAAACAAAAGCACAGGACCAGATGGCTTCACAGGAGAATTCTATCAAACATTTAGAGAAGAGCTAACACCTATCCTTCTCAAACTATTCCAAAATATAGCAGAGGAAGGAACACTCCCAAACTCATTCTACAAGGCCCCCATCACTCTGACACCAAAACCAGACAAAGATGTCACAAAGAAAGAAAACTACAGGCCAATATCACTGACAAACATAGATGGAAAAATCCTCAACAAAATACTAGCAAACAGAATCCAACAACACATTAAAAGGTTCATACACTATGATCAAGTGGGGTTTATCCAGGAATGCAAGGATTCTTCAATATACGCAAATCAATCAATGTGATACACCATATTAACAAACTGAAGGAGAAAAACCATATGATCATCTCAATACATGCAGAGAAAGCTTTTGACAAAATTCAACACTCACTTACGATAAAAATACTCCAGAAAGTAGGCATAGAGGGAACTTTCCTCCACATAATAAAGGCCATATATGACAAACCCACAGCCAACATTGTCCTCAATGGTGAAAAACTGAAAATATTTCCAGTAAGATCAGGAACAAGACAAGGTTGCCCACTCTCACCACTATTATTCAACATAGTTTTGGAAGTTTTAGCCATAGCAATCAGAGAAGAAAAATAAATAAAAGGAATACAAATTGGAAAAGAAGTAAAGCTGTCACTGTTTGCAGATGACATGATACTATACATAGAGAATCCTAAAGATGCTACCAGAAAACTACTAGAGCTAATCAATGAATTTGGTAAAGTGGCAGGATACAAAATTAATGCACAGAAATCTCTTGTGTTCCTAAACACTAATTATGATAAATCTGAAAGTGAAATTAAGAAAACACTCCCATTTACCACTGCAACAAAAAGAATAAAATATCTAGGAATAAACCTACCTAAGGAGACAAAAGACCTGTATGCAGAAAATTATAAGACACTGATGAAAGAAATTAAAGGTGATACAGATAGATGGAGAGATAGACCATGTTCTTGGATTGGAAGTATCAACATTGTGAAAATGACTCTATTACCCAAAGCAATCTACAGATTCAATGCAATCTCTATCAAACTATCACTGGCATTTTCCACAGAACTAGAACAAAAAATTTAACAATTTGTATGGAAACACAAAAGATCCCAAATAGCCAAAGCAATCTTGAGAAAGACAAACGGAGCTGGAGGAATCAGGCTCCCTGACTTCAGACTATACTACAAAGCTACAGTAATCAAGACAGTATGGTACTGGCACAAAAATAGAAATATTGATCAATGGAACAGGATAGAAAGCCCAGAGGTAAACCCACACACATACGGTCAGCTTATCTTTGATAAAGGATAAAGGATAAAGAATATACAGTGGAGAAAAGACAGCCTCTTTAATATGTGGTGCTGGGAAAACTTGACAGCTACATGTAAAAGAATGAAATTAGAACACTCCCTAACACCATACACAAAAATAAACTCAAAATGAATTAAAGACCTAAATGTAAGGCCAGACACCATCAAACTCTTAGAGTAAAACATAGGCCGAACACTGTATGACATATATCACACCAAGATCCTTTTTGACCCACCTCCTAGAGAAATGGACATAAAACCAAAAATAAACAAATGGGACTTAATGAAACTTAAAAGCTTTTGCACAGCAAAGGAAACCATAAACAAGATGAAAAGACAACCCTCAGAATGGGAGAAAATATTTGCAAATGAAGCAACTGACAAAGGATTAATCTCCAAACCATACAAGCAACTCATGCTGATCAATATCCAAAAGGCAACAACCCAATCCAAAAATGGGCAGAAGACCTAAATAGACAGTTGTCCAAATAAGATATACTGATTGCCAACAAACACATGAAATAATGCCCAACATCATTAATCATTAGAGAAATGCAAATCAAAACTACAATGAGATATCATCTAACACCGGTCAGAATGCCCATCATCAAAAAGTCTACAAACATTAAATGCTGGAGAGGGTGTGGAGAAAAGGGAACCCTGTTGCACTGTTTGTGGGAATGTAAATTGATACAGCCACTATGGAGAACAGTATGAAGTTTCCTTAAAAAAACTAAAAATATAACTACCATACGACCCAGCAATCCCACTACTTGGCTTATACCCTGAGAAAACCATAATTCAAAAAGAATTATGTACCAAAATGTTCATTGCATTTCTATTTTCAATAGCCAGGACATGGAAGCAACCTAAGTGTCCATCAACAGATGAATGGCTTAAGAAGATGTGGCATGTATATACAATGGAATATTACTGAGTCAGAAAAAGGAACGAAACTGAGTTATTTGTAGTTAGGTGGATGGACCTAGATACTGTCATATAGAGTGAAGTAAGTCAGAAAGAGAAAAACAAATACCGTATGCTAACACATATATATGGAATCTAAAAAAAGGAAAAAAAAAGGTCAGAGGAACCTGGGGCAAGACGGGAATAAAGATTGAGACCTTCTAGAGACTGGACTTGAGGATACAGTGAGGGGGAAGGGTAAGCTGCGACAAAGTGAGAGAGTGGCATGGACATATATGCAGTACCAAATGTAAAATAGATAGGTAGTTGGAATCAGCTGCATAGCACAGGGAGATTAGCTTGGTGCTTTGTGACCACCCAGAGGGGTGGATAGGGAGGGTGGGAGGGAGGGAGATGCAAGAGGGAAGAGATATGGGGACATATGTATATGTATAACTGATTCACTTTTTTATAAAGCAGAAACTAACACACCATTGTAAAGCATTATACTCTAATAAATATGTTAAAAACAAAATAAGACACATGCCCCCCAATGTTCATTGCAGCACTATTTACAATAGGCAGGTCATACAAGCAACTTAAATGCCCATCGACATACCAATGGATAAAGAAGGTGTGGTACATATATATAATGGAATATTACTCAGCCATAAAAAGGAATGAAATTGGGTTATTTGGTGAAACGTGGATGGATCTAGAGACTGTCATACAGAGTGAGTTAAGTCAGAAAGAGAAAAACAAATATCGTATATTAACACATATATGTGAAACCTAGAGAAATAGTACAGATGAACTGGTTTGCAGGGCAGAATTAGACACAGATGTAGAGAACAAATGTATGGACACCAAGGGGGGAAACTGGCATGGTGGTGGTGGTGGTGTGATGAACGGGGAGGTTGGGATTGACATATATACACTAATGTATAAAATGGATAACTAATAAGAACCTGCAGTATAAAAAATAAATAAAATAAAATTCTAAAATTAAAAAAAAAAAAAAAACAGATGGCTACAGATTGCAGAGAATGCTTCTTTCTCTTTCTATATTCTGCTATCCCAAATCAGTGGAA
Source organism: Aethalodelphis obliquidens (assembly GCF_003676395.1). NCBI lineage: Eukaryota > Metazoa > Chordata > Mammalia > Artiodactyla > Delphinidae > Aethalodelphis > Aethalodelphis obliquidens. Next base: position 12,306,053 of record NW_020838000.1, read on the forward strand.
CTTCTATGGCAAAATGGAAATATCAAGAAGGAATAATGAAACCTTGCTGACATCTAAGCCTCAAGTTATATTAAGCTAGGGCACAGACTTTCTAAAAAGTGTCTTATCCAAGGATCCACTTTACAAATAAGCAGAGACTCAGTGAAATTAAGTGAGTATTCCAAAGACAGGCAGTCATTGCTTGGGATAACTGAAACCCAAGTCTCCTGAGCACAGCTGCCCCCTCCCTCAATATGTTTCCCTTTAAATTAGAAATAGGCTCTTTTGTATTTGTTTTCTGTGTGCACTGAGAGGCCAAAAGGAATAAGGCTGGGCTTTGTACAGTCAGGAGCTGTTTAGTTTCACAGTAATTTGAGAGGATAAGGATATTTATTGTCTTACATAAATATAGAGAAGGCCTGTCTAATAGGATTTGAAGGACCATGCCCCAAAGATCCCTCTGCCCCTAAAATATTTATCTCTCAGGGGCCAGAGTGTCCATCATAAGTGGGGCAAAGCTGGATGTCAGAGACTTCTGGGAAGAAAGCACAGTCTATCATTGCAACCTTAGAGTTCATTATTTTATCAACTAGGAGCAGCTTTGTCACCAGCAAAACTGTAAGGGAACTGAGACATCACTTTGGAGTTGGGTATAGTCTCAAGTCCCCGCAATGGCATACAGGACCCTACACAACGTGTCCCACCATCAATTCCTTAGTTAAATCTCCCAGCACCTTCCCCCTTGCTCATTCTGCCCCATATATGGTGTCCTCCTATCCCTCCTCAAATTTGTCTGGAATGTGCTTGTCTCATGGACTTTGTGCTCATGTTTGCTCGCCCTAACACACATGTCTCACAGATTGTGACATGGTGTGCTCCCTTCCCTCCTGGTTTGTGCTAACCTGTCACCTCTTTTGAGGCCTTCTCTGACCATCCTAATGACAACTGTTTTCTTCTCCCCTCCTCATATTTCTCTTGCCTATTTAATTTTTCTCCATAAGACTTATCACTGTCTGACATGCCATATATTCTGCCATATATTATTTGTTTTCTGTCTATCTTCCTTACTAGAATTCAAAGACCATGAGGGCAGGATTTTTTGGGTCTGTTAACTGCTGTATCCTCAGAGCTTATAAAAATGCCTGGATTTAGTATGTGCCCAACAAAAATATGTTGATGGAAGGAAGCAAGAAGGAGAGAAAGAAGGAAAGAAAAAGGAAGAAAGGCATGTTCACTTTCATGTGGTAAGAGAGTTTGATGAGGGAGACTTGCAGCACATTTTATGGAGCAATTGGTTTCCACCTGCCCTCTCTCCAAGACTCCTCAGTAAAAAGGAGCTCAGTTTGTTGATTTTTCCCCCATCTCCCATTTCCTTTACTCATTTGTGGTAGTCATGTTCATGATGAGCAGAAAGTCTACAAGGGTGATGGAGAGCCAAGAGGAGAAATGTAGAAAAGGAGGGAGAGCAAAGGGAAAGAACATGAGTCTTGTGAGAAGAGTATTGAATATAATTCATGGTTTCAAGAGGCATCTCCACCACTCTCTAGCTGTGTGACTTTACACAAGTCATTTCCTTTCCCCAGGCCTCATGGTAAAACTTGTGCAGGGCACTTTGCTGCTACTTTGCATTTCAGCGCCTGTCAGCTTTTACTCATTGAACTTGAACATGACCTCAGAATACCACTCAACATGACAGTCCAGGTCTCACAACTGAAATAACACCACTACCACATTTGGCTTAGACTATCTCTCAGGTGATTTCCAGTTTAGCTTATTATGCTTTAAATTTTGGAAACGGGGGTGTGGAGAATGAGATAGTGGCTCCATGTTCATGGAGTGGGGTAAGAAAATCTGAGGGAAAAAAGAATTAAAATGAGGTCAGTTGGGATGGTGGGGAGGATTCCTAAGCATTCTATGGACAGCTTGGTTGTATTCCAAGCTACTAACAATTAAATGTATTGTGAGTGTGCCTTTAGGAGATGGCTGATAGACAGGAAGTTGCTACAGCGCGATGAACCTCAAAATAGAGTACATCTGAATCACCTAAGGCTTTTAAAGTACAGATCTCTGGACCTCATTCTCAGAATTTCTCACTCAGCAGATCTGGGGTGGAGTCCAAGAATTTCCATTTCTTATAAGTGCTCAGGTGATGCTGCTGGTCTAGAGGCCACACTTTGACACTTTGCTATAGTGTCAGGAGTGGGAAGTATAGAGAGAAAGAGATGTAAATGGTTTGGATAAAAATTCCTCAAAAAACTAAAAACAGAACTACCACCATATGACCCAGCAATTCCACTCCTGGGTATATATTGAGAAAAAACAAAACACTAATTCAAAAACATACATGCACCTCAATGTACAATAGCCAAGGTACGGAAGCAACCTAAGTGTCCATCAACAGATGAATGGATAAAGAAGATATGGTATATATATATATATATATATATATATATATATATATATATATATATACAATGGAATCCTACTCAACCATAAAAAAGAATTAAATTTTGCCATTTGCAAAAACATGGATGGACTTGGAGTGTATTATGTTAAATGAAATAAGTCAGACAGAGAAAGACAAATACTGTATGATATCACTTATATATGGAATGTAAAAAATACAACAAACTAGTGAATATAACAAAAAAGAAGCAGACTCACAATTACGGAGAACAAACTAGTGGTTACCAGTGGGGAGAATGGAGGGGCAATATAGGGGTAGGGGATTAATAGGTATAAACTACTATAAGAGCATGATCATCACTCTGCACCCACCGCCATCATCTTAAGAAGAAAAAGAGGATTGAGACTTGAGACAAGTGGTAAAGAGAGAGAATAAAATAGGGTATCAGTCATAATATACTCCCAAGATTCTTTGGAAGACTAAAATATCAACCCTAAAATTGCCAAAAATAAAATGGGGATGGTAATTAAAATCGAGCTGATTCCACAGCATGTGCTAAACGTATATATCACAATAGCATGTAGCCTGTGGCATGTGACACATATTCCTGCTGCAGGGAGACATGAGACTTTGAGACTGGTGAAGAAACTCTCTAGCCAGCAGGGGCCCCTGTCTAGGGTAGTAAAACTGTCATGATTCTTTCTCTTGTATAATAAAAGTCAAGCACTTCCTGGAGGCACTTCCTAGAACTGTGAAGTTGGTTGACACAACTGTGGGGGAAGATTAGCTTTCTTTGGGTGCTGTGAAGAAAGGAGGACCTTTGTGGACATTTCCTTGTGGACGAGAGGAAGCTGTGTAGCAGGGAGGCCTCTGAAAGCCCATGTAATTACACAATAAAGTTGACGAGTGGGTAGGTAGGGAAGGTCCTGGCAGAAAGATTAACCAAGTGTTGCTGGTTGGTATTTTATGGCATGTGCAGTCAGTCAACACCCGCCAGGTATGAAAACCACAATATGGCAGGTACTATGGGGAGAGGCATGAAGGGCAGGGAGAGAAGATAATTCACAATCTGTGTACAGTGAAAAGTGCAGACAATCCTATTAAATTCTCCAAACAACCTATAAACTCTTCATTGTACAGGTTCCGGGAATCTAAGTAACTGGTCCAAGTTCACCAGCTTGAAAAATATTAAAGAAGTGTGAAAAAGTGTGCATGATTTCTCGGCCCGGCTTAGAAATGTGTCTTGCCCATCCTTGCCAGATAATAGAATTGCTTGGCCCCTTCAAATTCCAAGGCCCCTGCAAGACTTAGAATCAGAATTTCTAAGTGGGGTGCCTGGGATGTTTTATAACACATCCTAGGCGGTTCGTAGGATCAGGTCATTTTTGGGAATCTTGCAATGTAAATATCACACTGTCTTGATGAGTAGCATGAGATTGGAGAGGAAGGGGGTGGCGTAGAGAGAGAGATTAAGGAGGTAGAATTAAGTCACTTGACAATGACTACAGGAAAATAAAGTCTCCAGTCCCTGATCAGCACTTTCTGTCCAGAGTTCTGTGGGCTTTAAACCCCTGCCTCACAATCACATCCTCCTCTAACCACGACAAAAGCAGCAATTGGCCCTGTGGCCACATTCCCTTGGGTGTGAGCCCCCAAAGAGAGCTTCAGCCAAAGCATATCAGCATGCAGCTCTACTCATCTGGAGATGATTTTCATAATACTCATATGTGGAAAGAAATGTAAAAGGGTTTCTGGGAGAGCAGCCAACTATCATGTCTCTGTTTTCAGAACACAAAAATTACTGTAATTGGTTGATTTAAAAAATAATGATGATGATGTATTGTAATGAGATGACTTAAAGAGAGAGTTTCTTGGAGCAAGAAATTATGTTAGTTTTAAAAGGTTTTTAAATTGACCAAATTGTACCAGGATAAATCCTTTTCCTTTTAGCACAGCAGGCCATTTTCCCTGAGCCCCTGGGTCCAGAGTTACCGGCTACCTGAAGGTCAGATTAACATCTGCTAATTTTTTGGCCTTCAGTGAAGATACCACCTATGATAGGCAAAATAATGGTTCTTCAAAGATGTCCACATCCTAATCTCTAGAACCTGTGAATATGTTACTTTATAAGGCAATAGGGACTTTGCAGATGTGATTAAATTAAGAATCTTGAGATAGGAAGATCACCCTGGATTATCCAGGTGGGACCAATGTAACCTAAAGGGTCCTTATAAAAGGGAGGCAAGGTCAGAACCAAAGAAGAAGTGGTGATGGAAGCAGAGGTCAGAGTGATTGATTGCTGGAAAGAGGTCATGAGCCAAGGAATGCAGGCAGCCTCCAGAAGCTTGAAAATGCAAGGAAGTTGATTCTCCCCTTGAGCATCCGTAAGGAATGCAGCTCTCCTGACACTTATTTTAGCCTATAGAGAGACTCATTTTGGATTTCAGATCCCCAGAACTGTAAGATAATAAATTTGTGTTGTGTTAAGCCACCAAGTTTGTAGTAATTTGTTACAGAAGAAATAGGAAATTAATACACCATCACTGAGTGACTTTTGTCTGTTATTTCCATGTTGATTAGGAAGGCTCTTGAAGCCAAGAGGGACCCTTGGGAAAAGCCAGCATAGGGGTCAAATTAAGACCTAAGTTCAAAGTCTATGGTGTTGACTCTGACTTGGAACCACCATTGGGCAAAAAGCCCTAATTTCCTCCCTTGACTACAAGATCCATGGAGTATTTATTCATTATGAATACTAGTAACAGTGCCCCATCTCAATGTTTTTCCTATGGCCATCTGCTCTTACATCTCCTGATGCTGCCACTTCAGGTGTCCCCTAGGCCATTATCCCTTAGAATTGTAGTGCTCATGGCCAGCTTCAGAGAATCTTCCCCTTTGACCACTTCAGCCTGCAAATCTCATTCTGAGGAAATTAAAATAAATGTTTGCTAGAAACGAGGCCATTTGTGTCTGGGTATCTCATTCCGATGTGTCCTTTCCTAATTATAATCAACTGGCTCCCTTGGCTGAGACCTATGTTTCATGACTCTGTAACTCAGAGAAAGTTTCTTATATGTAGTCATCAGCCCTGATTTTGGTTTTTGTCTTCAGCCTGGTTTCACCCCTCTCAGGAACCTTCTTTAACTTCACTTCCTTACTACAATTTTGGTCTTAGGTGTGCAGTTAATCCCCTAATGCAAAGGGGATGTCACATGCTATACTATACTAGGAAGAGTGGCAGCTTGATTTTGTTCAGTTTGTCAATAACTTAGAATATCTGAGCACCCCACACATGACCTTAAGATTGTTGTGCTATGACATGTATCATTAATTCTTGTCATAAAGTGTGCCTCATGTAAAAGTTTTGAAGATCACCTCCTACTCCAATGTGCATGAGGAGATGTCATCTGACAGCCCATAGCTGAGAGAGACACACCAAAGCAGAGTAGAAAATCAGTATGAAACAGTCTAGGAGCTAACAATGCATCCTGGAGAACTTGTTTGATATATGGGTGCCTAGTTCCAGTAATTAAAATGGCAAAGTCTGCCCATGGGAAAAGGAGTATGTCATCCTGTATGCATAAGCACAGCATGAAACAGTCCTGTAATATAAAGGATGGGGGCATAATTGGCAGGAAAGGTGGGCACTTGATAGGGCACGTCACAAATGACTGTCCTCTGCACAGTGGTGAGAGGGGGGGAGATGCCCTGCAAGGCTCATACTGAAACCAGAGTTGTGTGTCCACAGGGATTTACCTCTGTCCCCAGTGCTGAAGGTGCTGATCTCAGAACACAATGTCATTACAGTAAAGGTGGAGTTGATTCTGCACCACTGCTTGGGACTGTTGCTTGGTAGCCATATCTAGGGTCATCTATAAGAGATGAAGGTATTTTCCAAGTTCTCTTTAAACCTGGACCACATGCTATAGTTCATAGAGGACAACAGGTACAAGGTAAAGGAGGGGTCAGTTAATGGGAGACTACAAAGGGTTCATGTGGTAATTCTCTGTCTGCAATGTCTACAGTTTCCTATTTCTACCCTTTTGTGACACACAATTCTATTTTTATATCAGCTTTCTATGTCACTAAGCTCCATTGTAGTGATATACTCAAACTAAAAAAATAAACCTAAAGTTTTATTTTTATTCAATAAGATAGATGGGGCATGCTGAAATGAAGTCCATCATTGGATGATGTTCAGGTTCAGGTTATGAAAAATTGTAATGGCTCCAGTGGATAAACCATTTTACAAATGTTGCTCTCCCCCAGTTCTGCATGTATAATTCTGGGCCACTGTGGTCTCCTCTTTCTGGGCACAGGGCTGTTGGCAGCCACTGTCCCAGGAAAGTTCCCCAAATCATTCTTCTCAAGAACTGTCATTCTTGCCCAAGCTTGACTTCCTTACTCTTGGAAGATACTTTCCTTATTTCCACTCACAGTCCTTCTTCTTGTAATAGATTTCTGCCTTAACAAAAAGCTAATACAAGATGCTGAGTTGAGTCAAGGCCCTTATTACTCAAATTATGGGGTGAATCAGTGTATCTGTGGTAGTCACAGGCACATTAGAAATGCATACTCTCAGGTCCCATCCCAGACCTACAGAACTAAAACCTGCATTTAAAAAAGATTCACGAGTGATTTGTATGCACATTAAAGTTTGAGAAGCACTGGTTTAGGGTATCAGTTGGCTGAATTAGAAGAGTCAGTTTTCAATATCCTAAATCTGTTTGCTGGGTTTATGTATTCATTCAATAGTTACTCTATATTAGGCACGTCCCTAGGTTCTGTGGATAAAAGGTAAAGAGGATACAGTTCCTTTTCTTTCTATTTGTCATGGCATTTGTTCACCACGTTGCCATGCCATTTAGCTCTGACAGGTCTTCCCCTTTCTCACCACTCTTCTTAATTTTGAATGCCTGACTTGGCTCTACTCTCTGTTACATGTGTTTTTCTAAACTTTTCCTGATAATTTGGCTGTTTTCTTTTGTGCTGCCATGAATCCATCCGGATTTTCTGATTATAATTTGAGACATCTTTCTGACCATCAATTTCTGGCTTATTTACCAAGTTTCCTGAGACTCTTTTCCCTGTGGCCATGTCCCCTTGTTACATATGCCTTTGGAACATAGCTTTCTCATTTTAACTATGGAATGCATATTACCCTAGCTGCTGCTGAGATCTGTGTACAGGTTCTAGGAATTTTGGCTGTCCCTAGAGACTTCCAGCAACATACCATAGGGAGAAGTAACCTGCCCTTGACAGGAAAACAAAAGGCCTTATTTTCCAACTACACAAGGTAGATCCTTCCTCTAGAAGCTTCTTTTTGTCCCTTCCCCAATTTAAGTGTTTCTTTTCAATATCAGAGTAATGAGCCACAGTTGGAATAGCAAATGGGTCTAGTTTTTAGACAGCCTGTTAACTTTCCGTATTCTTTTCATTCCCTATTATTGCTGACAGAACTTACTATACATTCAATTCAACCCCAAATACAAGTAGATTCAATTAAGTTGAGAGAGCTGGACTGGTACCTACAGATCTTAATTTGGAGTAATTGTTTTAGGTGAGCATCATTTGTGCTTTTTACGCTCTTCAACAGAATGACATTTCACTGTAGATTGGCCCTACTTAAACATGCTCTTTCCCCCTACATTCATATAGCACTTTACTGGGTTTCTACTATCTCATTTGATGATACAAAAACCCTGTGCGGTCTCATGGGGGTGTATCGTATCCTATTTTCAGATAAGGACCTCATAGTTAGCAGGTTAAGTGAATTCACTGTACCTTTGGCAGAATTGACTCAAACACAAGTCGACCCAAGGCTGGTGCTCTCTGTCTACAGTGCCTGATGCTCCCCTAGTGGGGACAGAGGATGGCTATTTTGATGCCCAACAACCCAGAGGCCAAAAGTGGACTCTGCACAAATCCCAGCCTTATGTCTTGGGTCCAATAGGCTTACGACCTTCCAGAAATCCTCAAACGGGTTTCCCAGTTTTTGCATCTTCTGGATAAAATCTGAATGGATCAGACAGAAAGGAATATAAAAAATATTTCCTCTGCAATTTCAGTTTCAGCCTCAGGAATAACTAACTACACTTCTTCCTTTATTTTTCTTCTTCTCTCATGATCTCACTATCCCAATTCTCACCCTGTCCTCAACTGAAGTAAGGTCCCAGAAATGTTATTAATTAAAATCTTTCTAGCAATGAGCCACACGTGTTCAAGCAGAAATGATGGTCATTTGCAGAGTTTCATAGTCACCCTCTTACCCCAAGTATCTTAAGCAATCTCCAGTTAAACCCAGAAACCAATCTGTCTAGCTGCATCCCCATGGGGCATGGTCATGTTTCTTCTTTTCCTGCTCAGTCTCTTCCTTAGCCTCTTAAGGTTGCTTTATGACTGCAGCTGCCATTGGCATCCAGAATGATGCCTCCATCAAGGAAAGTGGCCCTCAAAGTTCTCAAAGCTCCAAGATGTGGGAGGCCCAGCACCCAGAGGGCTGGGTTTTACAGAAGTGAAGAGAGAGACCCTCTGCTTGCACCCTGCATCATTACCTGGACCCTAAACCTGCACTTCTTGTACACGGAAGCTCATAAAGATGCTCATGAAACAGTGTCTTTAGCTTTCAGTCTCCCCCTGTGCAAACAGGGCTACATCCTAGCCATAAAAAGAAATGAAATTGAGTTATTTGTAGTGAAGTGGATGGACCTAGAGTCTGTCATACAGAGTGAAGTAAGTCAGAAAGAGAAAAGCAAATACCATATGCTAACACATATATATGGAATCTAAAAAAAAAAAAAAAAGGTTCTGAAGAACCTAGGGGCAAGACAGGAATAAAGACACAGACGTAGAGAATGGACTTGAGGACACAGGGAGGGGGAAGGGTAAGCTGGGACGAAGTGAGAGAGTGGCATGGCCTTATATATACTACCAAATGTAAAATAGATAGCTAGTGGGAAGCAGCCACATAGCATAGGGAGATCAGCAAGAGGGAGGAAATATGGGGATATATGTATATGTATATCTGATTCACTTTGTTATAAAGCAGAAACTAACACACCATTGTAAAGCAATTATACTCCAATAAAGATGTTAAAAAAAAAAAAAAAGAAGAAGAAGCCAGACCAGGGTGATGCTGTCCCATCCATCTTAGTTTTTACTGGTTGAAGGAAGCATCATTATTTTTGGTTTCAATATGAAACTAAAAAACATCCACGAAGAGGAGTTTAATAGGAAATTATTTCTGCATGTTGGAACTCAAGGGTCACCCTCTGAGAGTAAGAGCAGGTGAGAAAAAAAAAAAGTCTACCCTGCAGGAAGAGATGGCAGGAAAATTTACATATCTCAATATTGACACTGGTTAAAAGGAGGAAAAGAAAAATCTCTTCTGAGAATTTGAGCCAAAGCTGGTATTCATTCAGGGCCATGATCTGAAATCACACTACCGGAGCAGTGCAAAAAAGTCTCAAACAGAGAATTTAATTTAAAGGAGCCTCAAGTTGATCATTCCTCAAATGTGTGGAAGGAACAAATGAAAATACTTTCTAAAAGAATTCAACTGGTACTTGTGTTGTCCAATATGGTGGTCACTAGTCACATGTGGCTATTTAAATTTAAAACAATGAAAATTAAATAAAATTAAAAATTCAGTTATTCTATTGCATGAGCTGCATTTCAAGTGTTCAAAAGCCATAGTTGGCTAGTGGAGACCATATTGGACAAAACAGACCAACAGCATTTCAACATTTTCAACATAACAAAGTGTTCTTTTGAACGGCACTGACCAACAGAAACAGTAACAAGCCATTGATTGTATGATGTGGTCTGATTCCTGAGACAAGAATTTGAGAAAAATGTGTGTCTTAAGACTCAGTGAAATACAGTAGATGCAGAAGTAGAGAGATGAATGAAAGCTTTGCTTTGAGGAATTGGCAGATGTGAAAATCAGGTTGCCTCAGAATCACTTGGAACTGAGTCATGACATGAAGTTCCAAATCATGGAGAATTCCTCTTCAGCCTTCTGAGTTTCTAGAGCAGTCAGGAGCCGCTTGGGCTGAGAGCTCATAGTGTGTGACTGATGGGAATTAGCACAAAATCTCATTACTTGGATGACCTTCCAGGGCCCTTAGTTCTGTGAAAATTAGAATTGAATGCCAAATGACATATTTTCAGGTAGCTTTCCCCCCACAATATAGCTACCTTTGACCTTTTGAAACTCAATTAATTTTATAAAGTTACTGTGCAATCATTATAGTAATATAATCATTTTATGAGTCCCAAGAGAAGACATCAGTGGGAGACTCCAGAGTAAAAGGTTTTAAGGAGTGAATGTCCACCTCTCTAGATTTTTCCCAATCTTCATCCTTTGACATCTCTTTGAGGATTTTTGATTTTGATTGAGAGGTTGAAATAGAGGAGTTTTATGTGAAGAAAATATGTGGAGCTACAGTAGATCTAGTACCTGGGACCACTGTTTCAGGCTTGCACAATTCCAAAACTGTAGAAAGACTTCATACATAATGCAGCTTAACAAGAGAATACTTAAATTAATGAGAAATTTCTTTGTGATTCTGTATATTTTTAAATTGCTACCTGGTTCTCTCCCAGTACACTTTATCACCTCATACAGAAAAACTCAAGTTATTAACACATTTCTTTTTCTTCAGTTCATAATAAGGGATAATTGAAATATGGTTCCCATCTTAAAGTGTGTTTAAATGAAAGAACTGCCTCATCTGATACTAAATAGTACCTGGAGTGTGATAAGGCACTGAAGCAGCAGGTTTGTATGTGAGTGTAGGGTGTGCAGGAGGAGAGAAGTTCGAAATGATGGAATAGTTGTGGAAGGAGATCTTACATTTGTTGAGTGCCTACTATGTGCCAGTTCTGAGCTGGTGCTCTACATACCTTGTTTACATTATCTCATGCAACTCTGTGATATAGGTTATTATCTTCATCTTATGAGTGAGGAAACTAAAACCCAGAGAGGCTAAATAGCTTGCTCAAGGTCACTCAATGACCTTTTGCCAACACCACTCTGCTAAAACTGCTCTTGTCAAAGTGGGGGTCTTTTCAATGACCCCACGATGAAAAATCCAATGGTCAATTTTCAGTCCTCACCTTTCTTGACCTATCATCAGTATTTGACATAGCTGATCACTTCTGCTCCTTAATAGACTTTCTAGACATGGCTTCTAGTGTATGATACTCTCTTGGTTTCCTTCCAGTGTCACTGGACATACACCCTCCAATTCCTTTGATTGTTTATTATCTCCTTGAACTCCTAGGAAGGAGTGCCCAGAGCTGATTCTCTGAGTAGCTTCTCTTCTCCAGCTACTCTTACGCCCTCATGTCCCAGGGTCAGGTTTTATCAACCTTGGCACTGTTGACATCTGGGCCAGATAATTCCTTGTTATGATGGGACAATCCTCTGCATTACGGGATGTTTAGCAGCATCCCTGACCTCTAATAATTACATGCCAGTAGCAACCACCCCAGTCACTCCCAGTTGAGAACCATTACCCTAGGTATTCTCATCTACTTTTATGGTTTTAAAAACCACCAGCAAGCCAAAAATACCCAAGTTTATATCCCAAGTTTGTATCTTCAGTTCAGACTTTTCCTCTGCCTCCTTGACCTCTCCATTTGGGTGTCTAACACAAACTCTCCATTTGAGTCTTTGCCTCCAAGTCTGCTCCACCTATAGTCCCACCCATCTCAGCTGCTTAGGCAAGACTTCTCTCTCTCCTACATTCAATCCTTTAGGAAATCCTGTTGGTTTTACTTCGAAAATACATCCATGATCCAATTGTATCTCATCACTTTCACTAATACCTTCCTGATCCCAGGCATCATCTCTTGCCTAAATGGTCACAATAGCTTCCAAATTGGTCGTTTGCTCCCACACTTCCCCTTTTTAATTCCATTCACCTCCCCACCCTCATTCCCACCATGCCATAGGAGTCCCTTCCATGTAGAGGAAACATACTCTTCTCAAGCATACATGAAATCTTTATGAAATTGACCTCTGGCTCAAAAAAGTCAAAGAATCAGTATAAGACAGACCATGTTCTGTGATTACTACTAAGTTAAAAATCGATTTTAAAACACAACTATGTCTCCATATATCTAATTTAAAAAAAAACACAATGGAATATTACTCAGCCATAAAAGGGGTGAAATTGGGTCATTTGTAGAGACATGGAGGGAACTAGAGACTGTCAAAAGAGTGAAGTAAGTCAGAAAGAGAAAAACAAATATTGTATATTAACGTATATATGTGGAATCTGAAAAAATTGGTATAGACGATCTCATTTACAAAGCAGAAACAGAGACACAGACGTAGAGAACAAATGTATGGATACTAAGGGAGAAAGGGGTGGGTGGGATGAATTGGGAGATTGGGATTGACATATATACACTACTGATACTATGTATAAAATAGATAACTAACGAGAACCCACTGTATAGCACAGGGAACTCTACTCAGTGCTCTGTGGTGCCCTAAATGAGAAGGAAATCAAAAAAGGAGGGGATATATGTATATGTATAGCTGATTCACTTTGCTGTACAGTATAAACAAACACAATATTGTAAAGCAGCTATACTCCAATAAAAAAATAATGCATGAAAAAAGAAATAATAATGGAAACTGAAAATAACTTGAAACTAGATAACAGTGAAGATACTAAATATCAGGATTTGTATAATGTGCTTAAAGTGAACCTTCAATTAAAATTTAAAGCCTTATATATTTATATTAGTGATGAAGAAAGGTTAAATATTGATAAGACAAATGTTCAACTTAAATAAATTTTAAAAATAACAGAATAAACCAAAAGAAAGTAGAAAGGACAAAAATTTGCAGATGATTTTAGCTCAAACTCTACCCCACCACATGTCATATTTCTTTGGTAACATTATTTTTAAAAGATGCAGAAAATTCTGTTATGCAGATTGTTCTATTGTAAATATTACCTTTCATCTTATGATGAGCATTTCATTTTAAAATATAAAACCCATAATGATTTCCATAGAATAGTCTTTTAAAAATAGAACTGTGAGGTTAAAAAATGTGTACATGCTTAACATCTTAGATATATTTGGAGATTGTTATGGTTAGCCATATTCATCTCAATTAATGTTGGAGATTATACCACAATCTTGGTACATTGAATAACAACCTACTTCCCCTGTTATTAATCTTGCACATTGTGTGATGTAACAATGCATCCCCAGAGGGCAGACAGCAGAAGCAAGAAGGACTACAATCTTGCAGCCTGTGGAACAAAAACCACATTCACAGAAAGATAGACAAGATGAAAAGGCAGATGGCTATGACCAAATGAAGGAACAAGATAAAACCCCAGAAAAACAACTAAATGAAGTGGAGATAGGCAACCTTCAGGAAAAAGAATTCAGAATAATGGTAGTGAAGACGATCCAAGACCTTGGATAAAGAATGGAGGCAGGGCTTCCCTGGTGGCACAGTGGTTGAGAGTCCGCCTGCCGATGGGGGGGACATGGGTTCGTGTCCTGGTCCGGGAAGATCCCACATGCCACGGAGTGGCTGGGCCCATAAGCCATGGCTGCTGAGCCTGCTCATCTGGAGCCTGTGCTCTGCAACAGGAGAGGCCACAAGAGTGAGAGGCCCGCGTACCGCAAAAAAAAAAAAAAGAAAAGAAAAAGGATGGAGGCAAAGATCAGGAAGATGCAAGAAATGTTTAAAAAAGATCTAGAAGAATTAAAGAACAAACAAACAGAGATGAACAATAAAATAACTGAAATGAAAAGTACACTAGAAGGAATCAATAGCAGAATAACTGAGGCAGAAAAATGGATAAGTGACCTGGAAGACAGAATGGTGGGATTCACTGCTGTAGAACAGAATAAAGAGAAAAGAATGAAAAGAAATCAAGACAGCCTAAGAGACCTCTGGGACAATATTAAAGGCAACAATATTTGCATTATATGGGTCCCAGAAGGAGTAGAGAGAGAGAAAGGACTCAAGAAAATATTTGAAGAGATTATAGTTGAAAACATCCCTAACATGGGAAAGGAAATAGCCACCCAAGTATAGGAAGTGCAGAGAGTCCCATACAGGATAAACCCAAGGAGAAACATGCTGAGACACACAGTAATCAAATGGGCAAAAATTAAAGACAAAGAAAAATTATAGAAAGCAGCAAGGTAAAAACAACAAATAAATACAAGGGAACTCCAATAAAGTTAACTGCTGATTTCTTAGCAGAAACTCTACAAGCCAGAAGGGAGTGGCATGATATACTTAAAGTGATGAAAGGGAAGAGCCAAGATTACTCTACCTGGCAAGGATCTCATTCAGATTCGATGGAGAAATCAAAAGCTTTACAGATGAGCAAAAACTAAGAGAATTCAGCACCATCAAACCAGCTCTACAACAAATGCTAAAGGAACTTCCCTAAGTGGGAAACACAAGAGAAGAAAAGGGCCTACAAAACAAACCCAAAACAATTAAGAAAATGGTAATAGGAACATTCATATCGATAATTACCTTAAATGTGAATGGATTAAATGCTCTAACCAAAAGACACAGGCTTGCTGAATGGATACAAAAACAAGACCCATATATACTCTCCCTACAAGAGACCCACGTCAGACATAGGGACACATACAGACTGAAAGTGAGGGGATGGAAAAGGATATTCCATGCAAATGGAAATCAAAAGAAAGCTGGAGTAGCAATACTGATATCAGATAAAATGGACGTTAAAATAAAGAATGTTACAAGAGACAAGGAAGGACACTACATAATGATCAAGGGATCAATCCAAGAAGAAGATTTAACAATTATAAATATATATGCACCCAACATAGGAGCACCTCTATACATAAGGCAACTGCTAACAGCTATAAAAGGGGAAATTGACAACAACACAATAATAGTGGGGGACATTAACACCTCACTTACACCAATGGACAGATCATTGAAACAGATACTTAATAAGGAAACACAAGCTTCAAATGACACAATAGACCAGATAGATTTAATTGGTATTTATAGGACATTCCATCCAAAATAGCAGATTACACTTTCTTCTCAAGGGCGCACAGAACATTCTCCAGGATACATCACATCTTGGTTAACATATCAAGCCTCGGGAAATTTAAGAAAATTGAAATCATATCAAGCATCTTTTATGACCACAACACTATGAGATTAGAAATGAATTACAGGGAAAAAAAAGTAAAAAACACAAACACATGGAGGTTAAACAATACGTTACTAACTAAGCAAGAGATCACTGAAGAAATCAAAGAGGAAATTAAAAACTACCTAGAGACAAATGACAATGAAAACACGATGATCCAAAACCTGTGGGATGCAGCAAAAGGAGTTCTAAGAGGGAAGTTTATAGCTATACAAGCCTACGTCAAGAAACAAGAAAAATCGCAAATAAACAATTTAACCTTACACTTAATGGAACTAGAGAAAGAAGAACAAACAAAACCCAAAGTTAGCAGAAGGAAAGAAATCATAAAGATCGGAGCAGAAATAAATGAAATAGAAACAAAGAAAACAATAGCAAAGGTCAATAAAACTAAAAGCTGGTTCTTTGAGAAGATAAACAAAATTGATAAACCATCAGGCAGACTCATCAACAAAAAGAGGGAGAGGACTCAAATCAATAAAATTATAAATGAAAAAGGAGAAGTTACAAAGGATACCTCAGAAATACAAAGCATCCTAAGAGACTACTACAAGCAATTGTATGCCAAAAAAATGGCCAACTGGAAGAAATGGACAAATTCTTAGAAAGGTATAACCTTGCAAGACTGAACCAGGAAGAAATAGAAAATATGAACAGACTAACCACAAGTAATGAAATTGAAACAGTGATTAAATATCTTCCAACAAACAAAAGTCCAGGACCAGATGGCTTCACAGGTGAATTCTATCAAACATTTAGAGAAGAGCTAACACCCATCCTTCTCAAAATCTTCCAGAAAACTGCAGAGGAAGAAATACTCACAAACTCATTCTATGAGGTTACCATCACCCTGATGCCAAAACCAGACAAAGATACTACAAAAAAAGAAAATTACAAACCAATATCACTGATGAATATAGATGCAAAAATCCTCAATAAAATACTAGCAAACAGAATCCAACAACACGTTAAAAGGATCATACACCATGATCAAGTGGGATTTATCCCAGGGATGCAAGGATTCTTCAATATATGCAAATCAATCAATGCGATACACCATTTTAACAAATTGAAGAATAAAAACCATATGATTATCTCAATAGATGCAGAAAAAGCTTTTCACAAAATTCAACACCCATTTATGATAAAAGCTCTCCAGAAAGTGGGCCTAGAGGGAAACTACCTCAGCACAATAAAGGTCATATATGACAAAACCACAGCAAACATCATTCTCGATGGTGAAAAACTGAAAGCATTTCCCCTAAGATCAGAAACAAGACAAGGATATCCACTCTCACCACTATTATTCAATGTAGTTTTGGAAGTCCTAGCCATGGCAATCAGAGAAGAAAAAGAAATAAAAGGAATACAAATTGGAAAAGAAGTAAAACTGTCACTGTTTGCAGATGACATGATACTCTACATAGAGAATCCTGAAGATGCTGCCAGAAAACTACTAGAGCTAATCAATGAATTTGGTAAAGTTGCAGGATACAAAATTAATGCACAGAAATCTCTTGCATTCCTATACACTAATCATGAAAAATCTGAAAAAGAAATTAAGGAAATACTCCCATTTATGACTGCAACAAAAAGAATAAAATACCTAGGAATAAACTTACCTAGGGAGACAAAAGACCTGTATGCAGAAAACTATAAGACACTGATGAAAGAAATTAAAGATGATACCAACAGATGAAGAGATATACCATGTTCTTGGATTGGAAGAATCAATATTGTGAAAATGACTGTACTACCCAAAGCAATCTACAGATTCAATACAATTCCTATCAAATTACCAATGGCATTTTTTACGGAACTAGAACAAAAAATATTAAAATTTGTATGGAAACACAAAACACCCCGAATAGCCAAAGCTGTCTTGAGGGAAAAAAATGGAGTTGGAGAAATCAGACTCCCTGACTTCAGACTATACTACAAAGCCACAGTAATCAAGACAATATGGTACTGGAACAAAAACAGAAATATAGATCAATGGAGCAAGATAGAAAGCCCAGAGATAAACCCATGCACCTATAATCAACTAATCTATGACAAAGGAGGCAAGGATATTCAATGGAGAAAAGACAGTCTCTTCAACAAGAAGTGCTGGGAAAACTGGACAGCTACATGTAAAAGAATGAAATTAGAACACTCCCTAACACCATACACAAAAATAAACTCAAAATGGATTAAAGACCGAAATATAACACCAGACACTATAAAGCTCTTAGAGGAAAACATAGGAAGAACACACTTTGACATAAATTACAGCAACATCTTTTTTGATCCACCTCCTAGAGTAATGGAAATAAAAATAAACAAATGGCACCTAATGAAACTTAAAAGCTTTTGCACAGCAAAGGAAACCATAAACAAGAGGAAAAGACAACCTTCAAAATGGGAGAAAATATTTGCAAACAAATCAATGGACAAAGGATTAAACTCCAAAATATATAAACAGCTCATGCAGCTCAATATTAAAAGAACAAACAACCCAATCCAAAAATGGGAAGAGGAACTAAATAGACATTTCTCCAAAGAAGACATACAGATGGCCATGAAACACATGAAAAGCTGCTCAACATCACTAATTATTAGAGAAATTCAAATCAAAACTACAATGAGGTATCACCTCACACCAGTTAGAATTGGCATCATCAAAATCTACAAACAACAAGTGCTGGAGGGGGCGTGGAGAAAAGGGAATCCTCTTGCACTTTTGGTGGGAATGTAAATTGATACAGCCCCTATGGAGAACAGTATGGAGGTTCCTTCAAAAACTAAAAATAGAATTACCATATGACCCAGCAGTCCCACTACTGGACATATACCCAGAGAAAACCATAATTCAAAAAGACACATGCACCCCGATGTTCATTGCAGCACTATTTACAATAGCCAGGTCATGGAAGCAACCTAAATGCTTATCGACAGATGATTGGATAAAGAAGTTGTGTTACATATATACAATGGAATATTACTCAGCCATAAAAAGGAATGAGGGGCTTCCCTGGTGGCGCAGTGGTTGAGAGTCCGCCTGCCGATGTGGGGGACATGGGTTCGTGCCCCGGTCCGGGAAGATCCCGCATGCCGCGGATTGGCTGGGCCCGTGAGCCATGGCCGCTGAGCCTCCGCGTCCAGAGCCTGTGCTCCGCAACGGGAGAGGCCACAACAGTGAAGAGGCCCGCGTACCACACACAAAAAAAAGAACGAAATTGGGTCATTTGTAGAGACGTGGATGGCTCTAGAGACTGTCATACAGAGTGAAGTAAGTCAGAAAGAGAAAAAGAAATATCGTATATTAATGCATAAATGTGGAACCTAGAAAAATGGTACAGATGAACCTGTTTGCAGGGCAGAAGTTGAGACACAGATGTAGAGAACAAACGTATGGAAACCAAGGGGGGAAAGTGGCGGGGGTTGGGAGTGGTAACAAAAAAGGAAAAAAAACAACAACAAAACAACAATGCATCCTCCCTACCAACAGGTATGTTTATCCCTCAGATACTGGAAACACATCCAATAGTCTCCTGAACTTTCCATACTCTGAACATCCATTAACTCAATAAGTTTAGAAGACACGAATGCCAAGGTTAGCAAATGTTTTGCCAAAGCCTTATCCATAGGAAATGTAGATTAGAAAGAGTGATTCACTTTGGATAATTTCCCCAGGTAGAGCTGTCAGAACCAATGAAGAAAGTAAATAATCAAACTCACCTATTATCACAATCCAATTTGTCTGAACTTCAGCCAGCAAAGCAATTCTAGGGACAATTAAACCTGGGTCTCCAATGAAGGGGCCAGGTCAATAATTATAGTCAATTATTTCACAGTCAGTCTTTTTCTGCTCATCTCCATTCTTGAGGTGAATGTTTCAGATTGGGTAAATATGATTACTTCTACCTGAAACCTACTCTGACCTCCAGGATTGTTGTTCTTGAGCCTGACAATATCTTATAACTGGAAGGGAGATGAGAGGATAGGAAGATTATGTGGATGCAATGTCCTTTCTGAACAGATGTGAGAAACTTAAGTTTAAAGAATCTCTAGCTATGTTTTAAGAGAGATTATTCCTTGGTTTTTTATCATTATTTCGTAAACTGAAATTGTCCTAAGTGTAAAATGAAGGGAGCGGGCATTGTTCCTCTTGGCCAAGAAAATTACTGGACACTTAAAAACATCTGGCACCATCAATTTGACAATACATCAAATATTACTCAGATTCAGTCACATATGAACTTCTAAACTTCAAATTCTTTTATTGAGAGTTTATTCTTTTGCAAAACCTGATAATCACAACTTTTTAATGGGTGACATCACTCAGGATCAAAAGTGAATTCAAATTTTTGGAACAATTTTTGTATGGTTTCTGTTGAAGAACTGTTATTGCACATTCTATGATTTCTTTCAAAGTTGGATCCAGCAACCTTTTGCCATTTAAAATAGACATCAAAGAAGTGAAGTTATAAAAAGTCTCAGAAACCCACTGGTCCTAGAATTATTCAACCCCATCATGAAAGGAAGGCTCCTAACTTTGTCTATATTAATAAACGATTAGACATAATCACTTTTGGATTGACCCTAAAAGCTGTCCACTTACTTAAGAAAAGACTGTCTTAGATTATCAATTTGTCAATTTTCTAAATAATCTAATTATACATGTCTACTCGCTACCCTACTGGACAACACTGACACTGAACACAGAATAGAACAGGCCAGAAAATCCTACTGGACAGTGCTAGCTGAGACACATTTATCTGATATCCTGCATAAAGAGTAAATAGGAAAACCATAATTCGAAAAGATACATGTATTCCAATGTTCATTGCAGCACTATTTACAACAGCCAAGACATGGAAGCAACCTAAATGTCCATTGACAGATGAATGGATAAAGAAGATATAATATAACGGAATATTACTCAGCCATAAAAAGAATGAAACAATGCCATTTGCAGCAACATGGATGGACCTAGAGATTATCATAATAAGTGAAGTAAGTCAGACAGAGAAAGATAAATACATATGATATTGCTTATATGTGGAATCTAAAAAAAATGATACAATGAACTTATTTCCAAAACAGAAAAAGATGCACAGACATGAAAACAAACTTATCAGTTACCAAGGGGAAAAGGGGGTGGTGGGAGGGAAAAATTAGGATATTGGGATTAACATATACACACTACTATATATAAAATAGACAACCAACAAGGACCTACAGTGTAGCACAGGGAACTATACTCGATATTTTGTAATAACCTATAAGGGAAAGGAATCTGAAGAATATATACATGTGTGTATGTAAAACTGAATCGCTGTGCTGTATATCTGAAACTAACAAGATATTTTAAATCAACTATACTTCAATTAAAAAAAAAAAGAGTAAATAACGCTTAGGCTGAGTAGTAAACTCAAATGTCTTCAGAGACCAGGAAGGTAAAATATGTGGGTAGAGCAACATAGTGTAACACTAGAGAGCGATTTAATATCTCTGTTGAATTGGACAGTGCAGAGGACATGTTCTATTCAGAGAAATAACTGCTTGCATCTAGCAGTGTCTACCCTGGATCCTGATTTTTTTCAGCCATGTCTGTGATCCCACAGGGCCCTGAAAACACTTCCGCTAATTTCAGTAAAACTTTGGACCTTGAAATGTATTAGTTTATCTTGTCTTTCAGGTAAAATAACAGACTTGAAATTCAAACATACCTCTGAAATCCAAACACAATTTCATGCATCAGTGGCCATTTAATGGCCTTATGTGATCAAAGTATACGATTTTGACACAGCCTGTACCATAGGTTCTCAAACTTTAGCATGCATCAGAATCACCTGCAGGGCCTGAATTTCTGCTTCTGTAGGTCTTGGGTGGAGCCTGAGATTCTGAATTTCTAACAAGTTCCCCCAGTGATGCTGGTGCTACTGGTTAGAGGATCACACTTTGAGAAATACTAGTTTAAGTATTTGCTAATCATTCTTTTCAGCTTAGGCCATTTTCCACATCCAGTTTGTAGCTCTGAGTCACATTTATGTTTATGGGAGAAGAGCTCATCCATATAGAAAGTAAAACGATTCTAGAATGAAGAGTTAGGAGACCTTGCTTCTTGTCTCAGCCTGTGGATTGAATCTGCAACTTCAAGCAAGTCATACAACCCTCTGGGCCTTAGGAGAATGGGAAAGGTCTAAGGATGATATGGACTCCAGATAAAATTAGCAGGAATATAAGAGGGGCATAATCAAGGAAAGTCAAGAAAAGTTGGGCACAATTTAAAGTTTAAATGGCTTTCTAGTAGTGGACAGAAGCAAAAAAACAGCAAACAATTTATTCTAGCTTTAGATAATCCAACAGCAGCTCAATAAAAAAACAGGTTTCAGATAAGGAGGGAAGAGATGGAAAGTGATATTGCACTAACAATTCGCCTCTGATGAACCAGGCCTGGGAATCTATTGCCAAGAGAGATGCTCGAGATACCAAACCATCATCACTGCCCGGAAGAGGAAACAGGTAAAAGCTGGAAGGCTGAAATCACCTTGGGGAAAAGTTCTCCAAACAGAAAGGACACAGATGTCTTAAATCACACTGCTGTGTTGCTATCCATCCACTGTCCATCTGTGATGTCCAAACTAATACTGCACATACCTTGAGATGAAACGAGGCCTTCACCACTAAGAGCTGGAGTTATCTATGCAGACACCCTCTTGGTTACCAATTACAGATAGTATCTCCACATCTCTCCGGTTTAGCCATTTTTTCCTGGAAATCCTGACACTGTATATCGTGATGGCTGGTGCCTCAGGGAACACGTGTACATTTGATTTCATTTGGTCCCTGGCCAATAAAACATCTTAATGAATGATCTATTATAACCTCTAATACAGGTAACATAGCCCATGCTTTCTGAGCACTTATTATATGCTGAACGAGTTGTTTGCACTTCTTTCTTTAATCCTGACAACAGCTCTATAAAGTAAGTACTATTTATGCCCATGATGGAGGTCGAGCGAAGTATCTCGCTTAATCATAAATTAAAACAAGTCCAAAGTTTCAAGTATAGAGTCTGGATAAAGTGAACTATGAGCTGGGTTTTCATTCTTTGAAGTCTCAGCATTCAAAGCCTTTGTGGCATCTGTCTGGCTACCCTGACTGCTAAGAAGGCATTTCTAAAATAACAGGTCCTGTAGAGCAATCCAAGTGCTTTTCAGAGATTCTCCTTGACTCAAAAAATGTCACTGGGAAGTGGGTGGGGGCAGACATTACCATCTTTATTTTGTAGGTGATGCAATTTAAGAACTAGAAGGTTATTTATCTGAAGTCAGTAAGGAGAGTTTCAGAATCATGAGTGGAACTCAGACCTTGACCTTGGAGAGGACTCAGGAAGCTGAAGAACCAGCCCATAAAAGACCTCTCTTTTCAACAGCTGCAGAATATCCAATTTCTAACGTAGGAGGTTACTTTGTGCAGAAAGCAATCAGAATCTCACTCTTTGTGATTGCTTAAGAACACAAACTCTGCTGCAAAAGGTGACAAAGTATACACAGATAGAAGGAAAATAACAGAAAATCGTTCATTGTATATCAGGCTAAGATACTGAAGAGTTCAGGTTATATTTCTCTTAAAACATACGATGCCCCAAGAATTGACTCAGGTCAAAGTGTTTTTCCCCCATCCACAGCAACATATTTCTTATTATAAAATGGAATGAAATTATCTAAATGCTTTAGATAATTTTATTGATAACTTTCACTGAAACCACCTATTCTGTGAAACAAGGAAAATTCTTCCCCTACATATTATGATAGCAGAACTCACGAGGCAGAATTCTGTGTTCAGGAAATCTCATAAAACCTCTCCCAGGTCTCCAAGGCCCAACAAATGTCACAGGGTAAATTCGGAGAGTGAGTCCTGCTGAGGACAGCTACAGTGTGTAGTATTAGGAAACCATCTCAACTCTGGGCTATTAGCATTCTTTGACATTTTCTTTGGCAATCTGGAGCAGCAGTAAATAGTCAAGTTGAAGAAGAAGAGAAATGCAAGCATGTCAGGATGAGGAAAAGGGCTGGGCAGCCAGTGATGACAGTTATCATCTCTGGGCTCCGCTGCTGCTAGGTAACATCTTTGCTACCTTGGAGATCACTGATGATACAGAACTTTGGTCCACAGATGGCACCATTCTGTCATCGGAACCACTAACCTCCAGTCTTTGGGAGCAGAGCCTCAAGGAAAAGATGGGGGAAGAGGGGCTTTCTACTCTACCCCCAGCTGTCTTAAGACTGCTGTGCAGATCCAGAGGAAACTCTGAATGGCAAAATAGCTCCCACCCACTGTCAAGATACTGCTTTGGCCAGAAAGAAAGTTCTGCCTTGCAAATGACAGCTGGAGTGAGGATGCAGCCTGAGAATGCTGGTAAGCAAACAGCAAATTAGAGTTTCCTGATTCTCATCTCTTAAACGATTCTCTTTGGAGCACATTAGATATGTCCCCAAACCTGGAGATGCTGTGAGAAATCCCAGCAAATCTGACTGCCAGAAGCCACAGCAGAGACTGCCTGTGCTAATTCCTATAGACAGGACCAGGTTATGAGGAGGGCCCTGAGCCCCTAGAACCATGCACCTGCTGGTGGAGAAGAGAGGTGGGGAAGGGATGCAGATGATGGAAGAGAGAGAAGACTAGTTAGCAGACTCACCCTTTTCCTGCCCTCCATCATCTCCAATCCTGCCGTACCTTTTCTTTTCCCTTGTCCCATGTAATGGTCCAGGAAGCAGATTTTTGAATCTAAGAAGAGGGGTTTAGGACTTTCTGGTGGCACAGTGGTTAAGAATCCGCCTGCCAATGCAAGGGACACGGGTTCAATCCCTGGTCCACAAAGATCCCACATGTTACGGAGCAACTAAGTCCCTGCACCACAACTACTGAGCGTGCACTGTACAGGCAATGTGCCACAACTACTGAGCCCATGTGCCACAACCAGTGAAGCCCGTGTGCCCTAGAGCCCGTGCACCACAACTACTAAGCCCATGGACCACAACTATTGAAGCCTGCATGGTCTAGGTCCCGTGTTATGTAACTACTGAGCCCGCGGGCTGCAACTACTGAACCCCATGCACCTAGAGCCCATGCTCTGCAACAAGAGAAGCCACCACAGTGAGAAGCCCGTGCACTGCAACGAAGAGTAGCCCCCACTCACGGCAACTAGAGAAAGCCCGCGTGCAGCAACAAAGACCTAATGCAGCCAAGAAGAAAAAAAGGAAAAAAAAAGAAGAGGGATCCATAGAAAGACTAATATGAAGATCCTGGAGGGGGCTGGGTTTGTAGTAGAAAAGCATGGGCTTTGGAATCAGGCTGTGGGTGTGAATCTTGGCCTTGACCTTACTAGCTACTTGATCTTGAGGCTCTGAGTAAAATGTCAATAACAATACCTACCCTGCAGGGCTGACTAGGGGAATTAAGATTACTTAAGCGAGAAATTGGAGAGGAATATTAATCCCCCATTCCTTTCTCCTCTTCTCCACCTGATATCTAGGCCATCACTATTTCCTGTAAAATGTACTGCCTAAATAGTCTCCAAACGACTCCTTTGCTCTCTTACACTCAACATTCCTGCACTTCAGGACGTCATTATCTCTTGTCTGGACCACAGAAGCACCTTAACTGCTTTTTTTCTTGTTCAAATTCAGGGAGTCAGATTAACTATCAGAAATGCAAGTCTGACCATAGCTTTCATGTGTCATAGCCCAGGATGGGTGTCCTATAGATTTTTCTTTCCCTGGTATTTCTGCACTTTAAAAAATATCTGTCTGCTTATACATTGAGATCAGGTTTCCTCATCACACTTTGGATGTCCTGATGGTGGAGACATTCATCTCTGTACCTCCAGAAACTAGCATGGTGCTTCACAGAGAGTAGGCCTTATTTTTTTAATTGAAGTATAACTAATTTGCAATGTTGTGTTAGTTTCAGGTTTACAGCAAAGTGATTCAGTTATAGTACATATATATATTCTTTTTCAGATTATTTTCCTTTATAGGTTATTACAAAATATTGAGTATATTTCCCTGTGCTATACAGTTAGTCCTTTTTGGTTATCTATTTTATATATAGTAGCATGTATATGTTAATCCCAAACCCTAATTTATCCCTCCCTCCACCCTTTCCCTTTGGTAACCATAAGTTTGTTTTCTGTGTCTCTGGGTCTATTTCTGTTTTGTATATAAGTTCATTTGTATCATTTTTTTTTAAGATTCCACATATGAGTAATATCACATGATATTTGTCTTTATTTGGTTTATTTCACTTATGATAATCTCTAGGTCCATCCATGTTGCTGAAAATGGCAATATTTCATTCTTTTTATGGCTGAGTAATATTCCAGTGTGTGTGTGTGTGTGTGTGTGTGTGTGTGTGTGTGTGTGTGTGTG